>NW_013654947.1:55248-72881 GCF_000499385.1 Eimeria necatrix
TACACGTGGCCTGGAGGCCACACAACCACAGCGCAGTAGTTGAGCAACAAGGGAAATAAGTGGCTCTGGTGTTTCCCTTAGCCTCACTGCTCGTCAATTGTATTCTCTTTAACTCTACAAACATTTTTTTCAACACAGTTGTGCACATTAATTGCTACTAATCGAGATGCGGGGGAGCCGCTGCCGCAGTACCATCACCTGCTTCTGATTTTTCGTTGAATCTTCAGTATCTGGTGTTTCTTTGGGCTCATGAGAGCTGCCATACTCCCCGTATTCTCTTGAGAATTGTTTGGCCAGCAATACTCGGCCAAACAATCTCATTTTGGGCCTTTCTGAAAAGCGTTTTCAATGACAGAGTTACTTTCCCCTCTTCACGGCTCGGTCTGGACACAGCCGTAGGCCTCCATAAGGATCTATGCTCAATTTAGGCTTACCTCGTTACTACAGTGTCATTTGCAAACTTCACGCAATACTCCTTCAGGCCGCTGAACCTCCAATTTCATTGTAGAACTAAACCCGCTGCCAGCAACTGGGGTTTTGGGTCCTCTAGGCCACCTTTTGTAAAGTCAAGACGCCCAAGTCATATTACGGAGTCAAATGCTTACTTCGTTTCCCAAGGAAGCACACACTTGTAGATGCGCGTTGCGTAAGCCTCAAATTCTAGCACGAATATACCTGGCCTACATTGAAAGCACTCGCGATAGCTTTTGAAAACGCTCATATATATCAAGTTTGAGGGAGTGAAATATATGAAGTAATCTGTGTACTTATTGTGGCATCGGGCGAAGTTGCAAATTCCCAGATTACCTCGGCCGAATGTTTGAGCGCACACTTCGAGCCCTTTGAAGTGGCCACTGGCGGGCCCGGGCCGTTTAAAGGCAGAACTGAGGGCTAGAATAGCCCTTTGTTATTATACTTTTCTCTTTGTAGTATTTTCTCACTGAGACATACTGGATTTGCTGCTCTGTGGAGGCTTCTGCGGCGGTTTCGTGCCCGGGGTGCTGCGCAGGCAGGGAAATCGGGGGCTACTGAGGGGCCTCGGCAGCCGGCGATGAAGCGGAATTGGCAGTGAAAAAGGCCAAGTTGAGTTAAAATGAATTAGTGCTGAGGTGTACAAACACTGCAGGCGTCGCTGCTGGCCGGGGCTCAACGAATGACCGATACGAGTGGCTGTTGCTGCTGCAGTTGCTGCAGCAAGCCACCGTTTGCAACTGAGCGCGAGGCGGCGCTGAATGGGGCGTGTGGCACCTCGAATGAAGTGGATCTAAAAGATAAAAGCGACTAAACTTTTTATCTAAACGCAAAAATAAATTGAGACGCCAGCCGTCTGCCGAGGCAGCCGAAGAAGACCCACGCGGCTGCCGCTGTCCGCCTCAGCAGCCGGGCACATGTAGCGCCAGCATCGCCGCGATTTGATCTAAGTACAAATCCCTTTTCTTTACTGAATAAACTCATAAAGTCTCAAGGGAAAAGCCAAGAAAAGCCATTTTTAACTCCACAGCCACCAGCCCGAGTGGTTCCTCGCTGCGGCTGCGCACTGACAGTGCTGCTGTGCGCCGCCGCCTTGGCTGCCTGCCTCAGCCTCTCTTCTTTTCCAGCTTGAAATCAATAAAGGCTGGGGACACGAATGACCCACTTGTGCACAAGTGTGAAGCAGACGACCACAGTCTCTGGGGGCGCACTTTGCCTGTGCGGACTCTGCAGCGCGGAGGCTCTCGGACGTTTGGCCGTGGCCGCAGCAGCAGCAGCAGCGCCCGGGGCCCGCAGCAGCAGCAGCAAGCCTCTTATGCCTCGCCGGCAGCCCCGAACTGAAAGCCAGCTGCCCCTTCAAGGCGGGAGGCCCCTCCCCTCTGGCCTGCTGCAGCCGCTGTTCTCTGGGCTTCTCTCCGCGCCGCTTTAGGGGCCCCAGGGGCTGCCCCGCGCCGCTGCATTCAGGGCTGTCGAGGGCCTTTTTGCTGCTGCTGCTGCAGCAAGCCCGCAGCAGCAAGCTGCGCCCGCTGCAGCAACCCGCAGCGCCCTCCTGCACTCCTCCCTGGCCGCGCGGCGCGCTGCTTTCCTCAGCTTCTTCGAAAATGATTGAAGATGTTGACAAACACGTTCTCCGCAAATATGACATTGTCCAGAAGCTCGGCAAGGGGGTGAGTCTGCGTTTCCGGGTGTACGTACACCCCAGCACGCGCCAGTTGCCCAGCGCCTGCTCCGCGGCCGTGGGTTCCCGGGTGTACGTACACCCCAGCCTTGGCACGCCTCCCGCGAGCCTGCCCCTCGCAGTTGGCTGCAGTTGCGGCCTGTGGGCCCCCAAACCCTTTTCTAGGGTTTATCTGGGGTTTAGATGTGCACTTTGCTGCTTCCTGTCGCTGGGCTGGGCTGTTTTGCTGCGGACTGAGCAGCAGCCGCAGCAGCGGAGCAGCGGAGCAGCAGCTGCTGCTGCAGAAGCAGAGCAGGGGGCTCGGGGGCTGGGGGCCCGGGAGGGCTAGGGTTTAGGGTTTAGGGTTTAGGGTTTAGGGTTTAGGGTTTGGCGTGGGCGGCGCAGGCGTACGGAGTGGTGTGGAAGAGCTACGACCGGCGCACCAACGAAGTGGTGGCCCTGAAGAAGATCTTCGAGGCCTTTCATAATGCCACAGATGCCCAGCGGACTTTTCGGGAAATTATGTTTCTGCAGCAGCTGGCTGGCCACGAGAACATCGTGCGCCTCATGAACGTCTTGAAGGCCGACAACGACAGAGATATATATCTGGTCTTCGACTTCATGGGTCAGTGCGCCCGCCGCAGCTTTCGGGTGTACGTACACCCCGCGCGCGCGCGTGTGCGTTCGGGTGTATCGACACCTCGCCGTTGCGCCTGTTGCGATCAGAAACGGACCTCCACGCCGTCATTCGCGCGCAAATTCTCGAAGCAATTCACAAACAATATATCATTTACCAACTTCTGCGGGCCATCAAGTACATGCACTCGGGTGAGCCTCCGCTCCTCCCGAGCTGTACGTACACCGCAGCCCCGGCGCTCTCCAGCGGCTTCGGGTGTACGTACACCTCATTTGCGCACCAAGTCGGCCCGTGGCTCTCCCCAGCCTCGCGCGCCTGAGACCAAAGCGCCTCTCTTTTGCTGCTGCTGCTGCTGCTGCTGCTGCTGCTGTTGCAGGCGAACTGCTGCACCGCGACATGAAGCCTTCGAACATTCTGCTGAACAGCGAGTGCCACGTGAAGGTGGCGGATTTCGGGTGAGAGGATATCCCTGAGTGGGAGGCGTCTGAGAGTTTGCAGGGGCCCATTAGGGTTTAGGGTTTAGGGTTTGGGGTTTAGGGTTTAGGGTTTAGCTCGAACATTTGCATTTCCCGAGCTTGCGCCCACCCGGTCCGCAGCGCGCGCAGCGAATTCCCGCGCTGCCGCGGGCGCTGCGTGGCCGCGGGCCGCGGCCCGCGGGCCTAGGGTTTAGGGTTTAGGGTTTAGGGTTTAGGGTTTAGGGTTTGGGCGCAGGCTGGCGCGGTCAGTGGCGCACGCAGAGGGCGGCGACGCCAGCAGCAACCCAGTGCTGACCGACTACGTGGCCACCAGGTGGTACAGAGCCCCCGAGATTCTGTTGGGTTCGACTTGCTACACGAAGGGCGTGGACATGTGGTCTTTGGGGTGCATTTTGGGGGAACTTCTCTCCGGCAAACCCATCTTTCCCGGTCCGCAAACCCTAAACCCTAAACCCTAAACCCTAAACCCGCGACTTGGGGGCAGTTTGCGGCAACTGCTTCCGGGGTAACTCGGCCTTCCCGGTACTCATATCCTAAACCCTAAACCCTAAACCCTAAACCCGCGACTTGGGGGCAGTTTGCGGGAACTGCTTCCGGGGAAACTCGGCTTTCCCGGTACTCATACCCTAAACCCTAAACCCTAAACCCTAAACCCGCGACTTGGGGGCATTTTGCGGGAACTGCTTCCGGGGAAACTCGGCTTTCCCGCCGCGCAAACCCTAAACCCTAAACCCGGCCTGGGGGGCATTTGGGGGGAACTCCTTTCGGGGAAACCCACCTCTCCTGGTACTCAAACCCTAAACCCTAAACCCTAGACTTGGGAGCATTTTGCGGGAACTGCTTCCAGGGTAACTCAGCTTTCCCGGTACTCAAACCCTAAACCCTAAACCCTTGACTTGGGGGCATTTTGGGGGAGCTGCTTTTGGGGAAGCACATCTTTCCCGGCACCCAAACCCTAAACCCTAAACCCTTGTCTTTGGGGGCATTTTGGGGGAACCGCTTTAGGGCATGCCCGTCTTTCCCGGTACTCAAACCCTAAGCCCTAAACCCTAAAAACTAAACCACCGACTTTGGGGGCATTTTGGGGGAGGTGCTTTTGGAGAAGCACATCTTTCCCGGTACACAAACCCTAAACCCTAAACCCTAAACCCTCGACTTTGGGGACTACTTTGGGGGAGGTGCTTTTGGGAAACACATCTTTCCCGGTACTGAAACGCTAAACCCTAAACCCTAAATAAATCCTCGGCTTTGGGTGCATACTGGGGAGGTGCTTTCCGCGAAGCCCATCTTTCCCGTTACACAAACCCTAAACCCTAAACCCTCGACCCCAAACGCTGCACCCCCCCAGCACACATCTGCAAACACTGCACCCGAAACCCTCCCAGCGAACACTAAACACTAAACCCTTCTCAGCGAACACTAAACCCTAAACCCTCCTCAGCAAACACTAAACCCTAAACCCTCCTCAGCAAACACTAAACACTAAACCCTCTTCAGCGAACAACCTTCAAGCCCTCTTCGGCAAACGGAAAACGCCAAACCCTCTTCAGAAAACCCTAAACGCTAAACACTCTTCAGCAAACCCTAAACCCTTTTTGCCCGCTCCTTACGAGGCCCCAAACCCCATTTTGCGGTTCCCCTGGGATAATCACTCGCGGTGCAAACCCTAGCTGCAGAAACCCTAAACCCTAACGAGCTGCCTAAACCCTAAACCCTAGCTGGAAACCCTACACCGCCCTCGCTTTGCCCTGGACGCTGCCTTGCCCCGTTTGTGTGCTGCTGCTGCTCCTCTGCTGCTGCTTTTGCTGCTGCTGCTGCTGCTGCTGCTGCTGCTGCGCAGGGTCTTCTACTCTGAACCAACTCGAGCGCGTCGTGACGCTGACTGGATGGCCCTCGCGCGAAGACGTGGCAGCAATAAGAAGCCCCTTTGCTGCTACCATGATGGAGGGCCTCCCTGTAGTGAAGCAAAAGTGAGGCCTCTGCTGCTGCTGCTGCTGCTGCTGCTGCTGCTGCTGCTGCTGCTGCTGCTGCTGCTGGTGTTGCTGCTGCTCCTAGTGCTGCTGCCGCTTCTGCTACTGCTGCTACTTCTACTGCTACTGTTGCAGCTACTCCCGCTTCTGCTGCCGTCACTGTTGTTGCTGCTGGCGTTACTGTTGCTGCTGCGGCTCCTGTTGCTGCTGCGGCTGCTGCTGCTGCTGCTGCTGCTGGACTATCCCCGCATTTGTCTCACTATACTCCGATAAGCAAACGAAACTCTTTCATTTATTCTTTCAATCTGCTGCAATCTTTTTTGACTCTGCAGAAAACTCGAAGACTACTTCCCGGACGCGCCGCCCATGGCACTGGATCTGCTGCGGCAGCTGCTGCAGTTTAACCCCTTGAAGCGAATAAGGTTTGCTGCTGCTGCTGCTACTGCTGCTGCTGCTACTGCTGCTGCTGCTACTGCTGCTGCTTCTGTTGCTGCTGCTAGTGCTGCTGCTGGTGCTACTACTGCAGCAGCAGCTGCTGCTGTTGCCTTATCCTGTACGAGTCTGTGCTGCGCTCGGGTGTACGTACAGCGCAGAGAAAGCCCTGGAGCACCCCTACGTGAGGCAATTTCACAATCCCGAAGATGAACCAGTTTGTGGCCGCATAATAACAATTCCCATTGATGACAACACAAAGTGAGATTAAAAGCTTTATGTTTTTGCAGAAAAAGCCCGTAGATCTGCTGCTGCTTCCTGCAGCAGCAGCAGCAGCAGCAGCAGCGGGGCTGCAGCAGCAGAGCGTCGTGCAGCTCTTTGGCGGCGCTGCTGCGTGGGACGCTGCTTGCTGCTGGGGTGTACGTACGGCTGCAGATACTCCGTTGAAGACTACAGAGAAAAAGTTTATAATGAGGTAATTCGAAAAAAGAGAGAAACGAGGCGCCACAGACACGGCCACGGGACGTCTTCGCAGGGCACTTCAGGGGCCTCCACAGCCCCCAGCAGCAGCAGCAGCAGCGGCAGCAGCAGCAGCAGCAGCAGCGGGGCTGCAGCAGCAGGCGCGGGAGACGGCGACGCCCGGGGCTCTTCGCGCCACAGCACCACGCACCACTCCATGGGCGAGCAGCAGCCCGCAGCAGCTGCTGCTTCTGCTGCTCCCAGCCACAAGAGCAGCGGCAGCTACGCCCAGCAGCAGCAGCAGCTGCTGCAGCAGCAACAGCAGCTGCTGCAGCAGCAGCAGCAACAGCTGCTGCAGCAGCAGCGGCAGTCCCCCGCTGGCCCCTTCTCCTCAGTTGCTGGGGCCCCCTCAGCCGTCTACGCGCAGCAGCAGCAGCAGCAGCAGCAGCACATGGTGTATGGGGGGCCCCCCAGCAGGGAGACTCCTGTGTCTCAGCAGCTGTCATCAGGGCACTATGAGCACAGGAGGCAGCAGAAGCCTGTTGCTGCTGCTTCGCCTGTGCATTCCGGCTACACTTCCTACCCCGCAGCAGCTCCTGCAGCAGCAGCAGCAGCAGCAGCAGTACCTGCAGCAGCAACTGCTGCGGGTGCGGCCATGTACGCTGCAGCGGGAGCGACGCCGTCGCACAGCGCGGTGTATGGACGCTACACCCAAGGGGGCAGCAGCAGCAGCAGCGGCAGCAGCAGCAGCAGCAAAGGCCTTGAAGCAACACAGCGACGCTGACTGCAAGTAAGCCCTCGGCCCCGCTTTTTGCTGCTGTTCGTTTGCATTCGCCACACTTATTATTAGGGTTTAGGGTTTAGGGTTTAGGGTTTATCTTTTCTCATTTGGTTTCGCAACAACAAAGAAGCAAACTGCATGGGGTGTACGTACACCAGGTGCATGTACACCCCAAGGTGCTGCTCCAGCCCATCTTAATGAGCATGTGGTCATTTGCTGCTGCTGCGTTGCAGCAAGCACCTAGCTGCTGCTGCGCTGCAGCAAGCACCTAGCTGCTGCTGCGCTGCAGCAGATACCTAGCTGCTGCAGCGAGAAGGCACAGCAGCGGGGAGGGTTTGGGGCCCCTTAAGGGCTTTAAATGAGCCACACAAAGGCAGCAGCAAGTGCTGCTTGTTTGCTGCAGCGGGAGAAGAAGAGAAATCAAGAAAGACCAAAAGGGAAGGCACAGCGACTGAGACAAGAAACTAAACGACTGAAGCCTCGCCAGCCTCCCCCGCCGCCCACAAGCTGCTGTGCTGCTCCATAGCAGCAGCAGCTGCTGCAGCAGCTGCAGCAGCAGCAGCAGCAGCAGTTGTGGGCGCGACTGCGGGTCTGGCCCGGTGGGCCGCCGGGCTCTTTGCTGCGGAGCTCCAGGTGTCTTCTTTTTGCATTTTTGGCTTTGTTTGGACATTTTTAGAAACGCTAATTTTAATGCATGCAGCAGCAGCCCGCTCTGCTGCTGCTGCGCATTGGCTGCTGCAGCAACCGCAGCAGCAGGAGCTGCGGCTGCTTCTGTGCGACGGCAGCAGCTGCAGCAGCGGCAGCAGCAGCTGCTGCTGCTGCTGGACAACGGCAGCGGCCACAGCAGCAGCAGCAGATGCTGCTGTGGCTGCTGCCTGCCTCTCTTCAGCGGAGGTGCTGCTGTTGTTCAGCGGTGGGCTGGGCAACTGCTGCTGCTGCAGCAACTGGCAGCAAGTACTTTTTCTTGCTGCTTCTGCAGCGGCAGCAAGAGTGCTTGCTGTAAGCGGCAGCAGCAGCAGGTGTAGCAGGGTTCGCACGGCTGGCAGCCGGCAGGGAGAGCAGCAGCAACTGCAGCAGCAGCAGCAGCAGCAGCAGCAGGGTCTGTTTGCCTGGCTCAGCTGCAGGCCCGCAACGCTGAGAGCCATTTGGGGCTTTGAAGCCATGCGCTTTGACTTGGCTTTCCGCTAAATATTTAGGGTTTAGGGTCCAGCTCGTCCAGGGTTTAGGGTTTAGGGTTTAGGGTTTACGGCAATGGTAGTGCCTCTAGAATGCTGCTACCCACGGCTGTCGGCCTAGGGTTTAGGGTTTAGGGTTTAGGGTTTAGGGCTTCGGAGGAAAAATAAGCAGCCCCTGTGTGTAGAGACACCCGGGGAAGCTGCGGGGCGCACGCGATGAAAAGAGCACATCTAGCGTGTACGTGCTGCTGCTGCTGTTGCTGCTGCTGCTGCTGCTGCTGCTGCTGCTGCTGCTGCTGTAGGTTCGGGGGAGAGACAAAGACACAAGTGTTCAAAAAAGACGAGAAAAAGAAAAAGCAGACAGCCGCAGCAAAGCGACAGAGTGCAGCAAGGAAGGGTTTAGGTCCCCCTGAGTTACCATTGAGCCCAAGTCCCGCGCCAGCTGCTGCTGCTGCTGCTGCAGCAGCAGCAGCAGCAGCAGCAGCAGCAGCAGCAGCCTCAGTTCGCAGTTTTCTCGTTTTCAGGCTGAGACAGCGACAGCAAATTGGCTCTCCAGGGCCCCAGCAAATAGTGCGCCCTGTACAGACACTCCGCTGAGGGAAAAGCGGAAACTTTTGTCTCAGTCTTTTTATTTAATTTCATTTTTCTTTTTGCTGCTTCCTCTGCCCCCCTGCCCCTATCTACTCCGGCCTCTGCTCCCGCTGCTGTCTCTACATCTGCGCCCTGCCTGCCTGCATGCACCCCTGGGGGCCCCCCTGGGGGCCCCCCTAGAGGCCCCCCTAGGGGCCCCCCCGGGGGGCCCCCCTGGGGGCCCCCCTGGGGGCCCCCCGGGGGGCCCCCTGGGGGCCCCTCTGGGGGCCCCCCTGGGCCCTGGAAGAAGGCGTGGAGGATGGCCTCCTCTTTGGGCATGGGGCGCTTCGAAGCCAGCAAGCTGCGGGAAAGAACTTGCTGCTGCAGGTCAGCTTGCTGCAGCTGCTGCACCAGAGTCAAAAGACTTTCGACTTTTGCTGCTTCACTTTCTGCTTCTTCTCCCCAGAGGCCCCACACGTCGGCCTCGTCTTCGGGCGCCAGGGAGTCCGCAGCAGCAGCAGCAGCAGCAGCAGCAGCAGCAGCGCCCCCCTCCTCCACGGCCTGCAGCAGCTCCTCCACCAGCTGCGCCTCCGTGGGGGCCCCCTCGCCCGCCGCTGCTGCTGCTCCTGCTGCTGCTCCTGCTGCTGCTGCTGCTGCTGCTGCCCCGTGCCGCCGCAGCATGCGAAACTTCAGCAGCATTCTCTCATATGGCAGCAGCTGCCGCCCCAGCAAATATTCGCAGTCAGTTTCTGCTTCCAACAAACTGCTGTCATCTTCGCTCCATTCGCTGCAGCCGCTGCAGCTGCTGCGCCCGCCCTTCTCCCCGTCGCTGCTGCCAGCAGCAGCAGCAGCAGCAGCAGCAGCAGCAGCGGCGGCGGCGGCCGCGGCGGCGTCAGTGGGGCCTTCCGCCTCCGCAGCACCAGCAGCAGCAGCAGCTGCTGCTGCTGCTGCAGCAGCTTCGAGCTGCTCCGCTGCTACAGGCTCTGCTGCACGCAGCTCCAAAGCCTCCCCACACGTTTGCTGCTCGTCAGCAGCAGCAGCAGCAGCAGCAGAGCTGTCAAGTACCCCCGAAGACAGCCCAGGGGCCCCTCCGTGGGGGCCCCCTGGACCCGAGACCCCCAGCAGCAGGCCCGGGGGCCCCCCTTGGGGGCCCCCCCCGTGGGGGGCCCCCGGCGCTGCGTCAGCAGCAGCAGATTGCGCCATTGGCAGAAGCAGATGGCCCAGAGACTGAAGTGCTGCTGCTGCTTCCAGGCCTCCCCTTGCTGCTGCTTGCTTCTGCTGCAGCAGATCTGCCATTTGCATGCGCTGCTGCGTCTGCAGCAGCTCCAAGGAAAGGGCCCGGGAGAGGCCCGTGAGGGCCTGCAGCAGGGCCCCGTGGCACTGCGCAGGAGCAGCAGCGCCCGCAGCAGCAGCAGCAGCAGCAGCAGCAGCGCATGCAGCTTCCGCCTGCTGCAGCAGCAGCTCCGTGGCTTGACGACGCCCCAGCCGCTGCTTCTTCAGACTCAGTTTGTCTCTCGAGAAGCAGCACAAACTCGCGCTGCGGGTTTTGCTGCGGAAGCGCTCAATCGCCTCAGACAGGTCTGCAGCAGCAGCCACCGCTGCTGCTGCTGCTGCTGCTGCTGCTGCTGCTGCTGCTCCCTCTGGGGCGGCTGCCCCTGCCAGGGCGGCTGTTCTTGCATCCAGCGGGGAAAACGGAGACGCGGTGCCGCCGCAGGAAGCTGCTGCCGGTGTTGCTGCTGCTGCTGCTTCGGGCGTTGCTGCTGCTGCTGCAGCTGAAGGAGTTGCTGCTGCGTCTGCAGGAGTTGCTGCTGCAGCAGCTGGCCTGGGCGTCCTCGCAAGCGCCGCAGCCGCAGGCAAAGACGCTCTGCGTCGCAGCGGCCTCGTGCGCCTCAGCACGCGGCGCCAGGGGTCTGTCTGCTGCTGCTGCTGCTGCTGCTGCTGCTGCTGCTGCTGCTGCTGGGGTGTTTGCTGCTGCTGGCGCTGCTGCGTTTGCTGCCGCTGCTGCTGCTGCTGCTTTGTCCCGTCTGCTGCGCTGCTGGGGCTGAACTCGGGGAGCGGCAGCAGCAAACTGGCGGGAATGCGTCTGCGCTGGGGCCCCTTGCTGCTCTCCTGCTGCTGCAGCAGCAGCAGCTGGAAAGAGCGCTCCTTGATGAGGGCCCCCTTGGCTTTTGTTGCAGACACGGAGCGGCTGAGGCGGCTTATGAGGGAACTCAGCTGCGCCTTTTGCTGCTCCAAACGCGCTAGGGTTTGCCTGCATGCAGCAGCAGCTTGCTGCTGCTTGCTGAAGGACAGCCGGCTGAAAAGTGCTGCCATTTCCCCCACCATTTGCTGCCGCTGCGCCCGCTCTGCAGCAGCAGCAGCAGCAGCAGCAGCAGCGCTGGGGGCCCCCCTGGCGCCCGCCAGCTGCTCCTCGCGGCGGCCGCTGCTGCTGCTGCTGCTGCTGCTGCTGCTGCTGCTGCTGCTGCTGCTGTGCTTGGGGGGGGCTCGCCACTGCTTGAGGGAGTGGAAGGCCTCGTTTCTGCTGCGGAGGTCCGAACTCTTCTGCTGCCTCTGTCTCTGGTGAAAGGCGTCGAGAAAGCTGGCAGCAGCTGCTGCAGTGGAGCGGCAGCGCCGCAGCAAAATGTCATTTGCTGCTGCAGGCGACTGAGACGGCGGCGAGCTGTCTGCAGCAGCAAAGGGGGGCATCGAGGAAAGCCGCGCAACCCCCTGGGGCTGCCAGCACGGGGCGCCACACGCAGCAGCAGCAGCAGCAGGGCTGCTGCTGCTGCTGCTGCTGCTGCTGCTGCTGCTGCTGCTGCTGCTGCTGCCTGCGCCGGGAGAAGCGCCTGGATCCCTCAAAAGAGCAGTTTCTGAGGCGCCCTCGCCCTGATCACGAGCTGCTGCATGCGCTGCATGCGCTGCATGCGTTGCATGCGTTGCATGCGGCAGCTGGAGCGGCTTCGAGTCCTCCCCAGAGGCGAAATCGGCGAAGTTCAACATCGCCAGTTGGCCCTGAGAGGCCGCCGGAAGCCCCTGGGCGGCGCTCGTTGGCATTCCAGTGGACCAGAGACCAGTGGTCCTCGAGTTGAGGAAGAACTGCGGAAGTTCAAGTCCATTCAAGGCAGCGACGGACTTGTGCTGGCGGCCGCGGCGCGAGCTGCATGGCCGTTGCCCCCGCCTGGGAAGCCGCCGCAGGGAAAGCTCCAATTATTCAGTTTCCATGCAAAGAATTGGTCTCCGGCGCAGCCGCTGCAGCGCAAACGCCGCTCCTGCAGGGTTTGCATGCGCTGCGACGACTGCGCCGGAGCGCCGTATTGCACGGGAAAGCGGGAGTTTTGGCGCGTTTTTTCGCGGCTGCAGCCGTTTAAACCACTTAATGTTGAAATTAAAGAGGTGAAGAAGCCTCCTGAGGGGAATGAAGCCGCGAATCGCGCGGGCTGTGTAGCCGCCGCGCCGCCTGGCAGCATCGGTCGAGGCGCGGCTGTGTCTATCGCAGCCCCTTCGCCCGTCGCTAAGTTTGGCTTCTTTTTATTGAAACGATTTGAAATAAACACTTGATGCAAATTTTGGCGCGCTGAAATCCGCGTAATAGCTCCAGATCACGCTGTACGCGCTGCGCTGATGACCCACTCAACCGCACAGCCATTCAAGAACCAGCCACGCAGTTGGTGCCCTCCGCCCGGCAGTCGTTTTATTTTCCCTGAAATAATGACTTTTTTTGAATAATTGAATATGTTGCAGTTGCGAAATTTAGAAATTAAAGAGCCTTCTGGTTCACAACGACGCAGGGCTGCGCACCGGCAGAACCTGAACGCGGCCGGGCGCTTGGCGCTCGAGCTGTTGATTGCAGCCTTATTCGCCAAAATTTAGGGAATTTTAAGAACAAATATTCTTTTTGTCACCCAAAGGCCTCAACAGAAGCACTATTTTAGGGCTAGGTTGTTGAACTGAGCTGCTGCAGCGCGGGCTGCGTGCGCTGGAGGGGAAGCAGCAAAAGAAGCGCACTCAAAATTGAGCCAAGAGGCCACAGTGGGGGCTCAGTGAACAATTCTGTTTTGTTTTAAAATGCCAATTAGAATAAATCCCAACACTGAGTCCTCATTTCGAAAAAGACTTCAACATTAATTGCTAACAAAACAAATTCAAGTCTTTTTAAAACATGCGCTGTTTGCTGCTGCTCTCGTTCAACTTGCAACAGCTCTGCAAGTCCATTACAGGCATTCAGCTCCCTTGTGGCAGCCCACTGGACTGCATGTTAAAGTTGAATATCTCTGCTGCTGCTGCTGCTGCTGCTGCTGCTGCTGCTGCTGCAGCTGCTTTGATTCCTTATCGCTTCGCCTGAAAGCATATGAGCCAAAGCAGCTGCCTGAGGAAGCAGCAGAAGCAAGAAGCCCAGAAGAGCTGCTGCTGCGCTGTTTGGCTCTGCAGGCAGCAGCAGCAGCAAGCGCAGCTAGCTGCCCCACATGCAGCAGCAGCAAGCGCAGCTAGCTGCCCCACATGCAGCAGCACTTTGCCTCTGCTGCAGCGCCGGCGCTGCAGCAAAATAGTAATTTACTTAGAAGGCTTTGGCCTTCACTTTTGGGAATTTAAAAGCCCTTAAAACAGGGAAAAGGGGCAGCCCTAATGGCTTATATCTGCAGCTTTTAAAGACCCTAGCAGCAGCAGCAGCAGCAGCAGCAGCAGCAGCAGCAGCAGCAGCAAAAGGCTTTCTATCTGTAGGCCATTTTCCTCAACTACGCACCTGGGGCCCCCGCTGCAGCCCGGGGGCCCCGCTGCCGCTAGAGTTGAACTTTGGGGCTTTTAAATGCATGCATGCATTTTAATATTTCATATTTGTGGCACTAAAAGGATTTAAATAAACTTTTACTCTCTGGGGGCCCTCGAAGCTGTTCTTAGGCCTTTTCTTCTCTAGGCGAGCTGAGCAGGGGGCCCCCGGGGGGCCCCCATAAGGGGCGTTGAGCTTTTTTCTTGATAGTTAAGCCTCCCCTAGGGGGCCCCCTTTGCTGGGGCCCCCAGGGGCCCCCAGGGGCCCCCAGGGGCCCCCAAGTCCCAACTGTACCCTTTTTTCATAAGAGGGTTTCTTTTTCTGGGGGCCCAACTGTGGCCAAAAAGGGCTAATAGGGCTTTTGGGGGTTTGGGGGATTTGGGGGTTTAGAGAGGGTCTTTAGGGGAGTGGAAGGGACTCTGCAGCAGCTGCTGCGCTGCAGCAGCTCAGAGGCCAGCCTGCTGCTGCTGCTGCGCTGCAGCAGCTCAGGGGCCTGCTTGCTGCTGCTGCTAGGCTGCAACCGCTCAGAGGCTAGCTTGCTGCTGCTGCTGCGCTGCAACAGCTCAGAGGCCGGCTTGCTGCTGCTGCTGCGCTGCAGCAGCTCAGAGGCCAGCTTGCTGCTGCTGCTGCGGCGATCGGGCGCTGCAGCGCTGCAGCGACTACGAGAGAACCCTTTTATTGCAGGAGCGGGGAATGGGAGGAACTAACAAGTCCGCAAGAGGAAAGTGCAACTTTAGGATAGTTTTTGTCTTTTTAATTTAAATTATTTCCGCGTTTTGCGGAGAAGAGAAGCCAGGCTGAGTGGCGGACAGCGAGCGAAGGCGCACACGAACAAGGCGGAGGGGGGCCCTGCTTCGAGGGAGGTCTGCTGCTGCTGCGCGAATGTTGAAAAGAAACCTCTTCAGCTTTGAAAGAGTTGAAATAAATGAAATAAATGAAAAGGAGGCTGGCGGCGGCGTGTGGGCTGCGGGTCGAGGCGCTTGCGGTGTACGTACACCGCAGAGCACCGCTGGACCGCCAGCAGTGTCCAGGCGGCGCATCGCGCCGGGAAAGCGAGCATTCTTTGGTGTAAATAGATTAATTTTGAATTAAACTTGTTTGAAGCATTAAATTGGAGTGAAAAGCCGGCCAAAAGAGGCCTCTTTTGAGCCAGGTCTTCCCCGGCCTCCCCTGAGCGATCGCGCCTGAGGTCGTCAGCGGCGCCTCGGTGGTCCTCTCTGTTCAGCTGCCTTTTCGAAAGCTTGCTCTTGTGTTTTGTTTCTTTTTGCTTTTGCACATATTTTTTGAACAGATCCATTTGTTTTAAACTGCAAATCGACGCCCCCTGCGCCTCTCCCGAGTGTACAGACACCTGCCGCCGGCGCCGCCACCGCGACAGCTCGCGAGAGACCTCCACTTCATTTTCTCCGCAGCCCGGGCTCGGCTGTCCAGACAGCTGCGTTCTTTCTCTGAGATTTCCCGGGGACCAACTCGCTGCGAAAAGGTCGCAAGGAAGCTGCTGCCCGCCGCTCGTCTGGGTCGGAAGGCAGCAGCAGCAGCAGCAGCAGCAGCAGCAGCAGCAGCAGCCCGCGCTGTACGTACACCCGACGCCTCGCCACCGCCTGCTGCTGCCTCCCCGTCTTCAGTTTTATTATCTCGGGAGGCCCCGGGGGCCTTTTCGCAGCTCTCAAACTGCTGCTGCTGCGGCCAGCTGCTGCGCAAGACCACCAGAGACAGCCAGCAGCAGCTGCTGCTGCTGCAGTGTCTCTTATCTCTTTTGCTGCTCCCCCCTGGCCCTGCTGCTTCCCCTCAGCCTCTCCAGCTTCATATCCAAATTCAATTCTTTCTTTAAAAGACCTTTTTGCTGCTCTCCCGCTTCTTCGCCGGGCCAGCCCTGCCTGACCACTGGTCCTGTCCAGCAGCAGCAGCAGCAGCAGCAGCAGCAGCAGCAGCAGCAGCAGCGGCAGCAGCAGCGGGGACCTGTACTTCTGCGGCAGCTGCAGCTGCCTCTGGAGGCCCCATGATGAACAGCAACCAACGGGGCCCCTGGGGCCCTCCCGAGGGCCCCCAGGGTCTCTTAAGGGGCCCTCAGGGGGCCCCCGTCTTTCCCGGGTCTCTGAAGCAGCTGCAGCAGCTGCAGCAGCTGCAGCAGCTGCAGCAGCCAGTGGCGTTTCCTCAGCCCCACCTCGGCTCTCCCGCCTTCCAGCAGCAGCAGCAGCAGCAGCAGCAGCAGCAGCAGCAGCAGCAGCAAGCCATGGCAGCAGGCCAGTACCCTTTTTGCGCGTGGAGGGCCCCTGGGCAGCCAATCATGGTGCGAATGATCCCCAACCAGGGGGGCCCCCCTGCCCCCCCCATGGGCCCCCCAGTACCCTCTGGGGGCCCCCCTGGGGGCCCCCCTAGGGGCCCCCCTAGGGGCCCCCAGCAGTACGTTTGCCGGGTCGTGGGACAGGGGCCCCCCTTCCCCCTAAACCCTACGCAGCTGAGGCCCACAAGGGCACCGCAGGGGGCCCCCCATGGGGGGCCCCCCCTCCCTTCTGTGCAGCTGCTGGGGGGCCCCCAACAGCTCTCAAGGGGCCCCCAGGACTCGGGGGCCCACTTGGGGCCCCTGGGGGCCCCCCTCTTCTCCAGGGGCTTGCTGAACCCAGGGGGGCCCTCGGCGGGGGCCCCCAGGGGGCCCCTAGGGGCCCCGCAGCAGTTCCTCTTCAAGGGGGGAGAGCAGCAGCAGCAGCAGCAGCAGCAGCAGATGCTTTCCTCTGTTGCGCGCTTGCCCGTGAGGAGGGACCAGCAGCAGCAGCAGCAGCAGCACCAACAGCAGCAACAGCAGCAACAGCAAACGAGGCTCCAAGGGGCAAGCAGCACGCAGCATCCCATGTATAGTAAAATCCATTCTGCTGCTGAGCTCTACAATGCCCGACAAGGCCAGCAGCAGCAACAGCAACAGCAGCAACAACAGCAGCAGCAGCAACAGCAGCAACACCACAGAAACATCCCGCCAGCTACGGTGATCTCAAACGAGCAGCAACGGTCCCTCGGTGAGTCTTTCTCAGCAGCAGCAACAAGCAAGCAGCAGCAGCAGCAGCAGCAGCAGCAGCAGCAGCAGCAGCAGCAGCGGCAGCAGCAGCAGCAGCAGCTGCAGGATCGCCGCTGCGCGTCCCAGCTGCTGCCTCACGTAGACAGCGACTTGGGCGACCGCTGCGGCGCCCCCGAAGTGCGGGCCATATCCGTGCCAACTGCTGCCTCTGCCTCAGCAGCAGCAGCAGCAGCAGCAGCAGCAGCAGCAGCAGCAGCAAAGAGGCACGATCCCCCCATGCTCTGGCAGCCCCACGAGGAAATAGGGGGGGGGCCCCCCTGTTTCAGCAGGGGCTTGCCCTACCGCCCTTGCCAGGAGGCCTCTGCTGGGGCCCCCGCTGCAGTATTGCCTTTGGAGAGCTGTGGGGCCCCCCTGGGGGCCCCCCTGGGGGCCCCCCTGGGGGCCCCCCTGGGGCCCCTGGGGGCCCCCGGGGGCCCCTGGAGCCGCGCTTCCACGGGGTGGAGGCCCCCCAGGAGGGCCGAGAGGGGCCCCGGGGGCCCCGGGGCCCCTCAAGGGGCTGTAGTGAGGTCAGTGTCAGCGCATGCAGAGAGCCTCAGGGGCTCTTTGGGAGTGGGGGAGAGGGGCCCCCAGGGGGCCCCCCTGGGGGCCCCCCTGGGGCCCCCCCTGGGGCCCCTCCGGGGGTCCCTGAGGGCCCCCGTGGGGCCCCTGCTGGCCCACGAGGCCCACATCTTCAGCCCCAAAGGCCGGCAGCAGCCCCCTGTGCTGCCTGGGCTAAGCAGGGGCCCCGGGGGCCCCCTTGAGGAGGCAGAAGCAAAAAGAAACAAAAAGAAACAAAAAGGAAAAGACAGAGACTGCAGCGAAGAGGACTTGGAGACAGAGACGGGAGACGCGGAGACAGAGGAGCGTTCTCTGAGTGTGGAGACAGTTGAGAGCCGCAGCAGCAGCAGCAGCAGCAGCACGGAGGAGCCGAAGGAGCCGCAGCAGCAGCACTGCAGCAGCGACAGCAGCAGCAGCAGCCTGCTGCTGAGCCCCCGCCACGAAGCAGCAGAGCCCGCCGCCGAAGTCGAGCAGGAGAAGTACGTGAAGGTTTTGGTGCCCAAGTACGTCAGCTGGAAAGCCGCACAGCAGCAGCAGCAGCAGCAGCAGCAGCAGCAGCAGCAGGACGCAGCAGCAGCAGCAGCAGCAGGAGCAGCAGCAGCGGAGGCCTCGAGCCTCTCCCCCCGCAGCTCCGCCCCCGCGTCGGCGCCGCCC
>NW_013654948.1:0-2361 GCF_000499385.1 Eimeria necatrix
CCCCGACTCGCCCCCCCACGCGCCTTCCCCGCTGCTGCTGCTGCTGCTGCTGCTGCTGCTGCTGCTGCTGCTGCTGCTGCTGCTGCAGTTGGGGAGGCTCCAGGGGGCCCCCCGGGCTCGTTTTTTCGGGGCCCCTTTGGGGGCCTCTCGCAGCTAACTGCAGCAGACTTGGAGGCCATTGCGGGGCGGCTGGGGGCCCTCGGGAGCGAACTCGGAGACTCCGAAGAGCCCCTGGACGTGGCCTTTGTGCAGCGGGCTTTGCAGCTGCTGGGGGGGCTGCTGGGGCGGCCGGAGGCGCAGCAGCTGCTGGCAGCAGCGCCGGGCAGCAGCAGCAGCAGCAGCAGCAGCAGCAACCCGCAGCAGGCGCTGCGGCTGCTGCTGCAGTCCGAACTCTCGCAGCCAGAGGACGAAGAGGCCTTATTAGCCATTCTATTGTACTTCTTTTCTTTAAGAAAAGTCCTCGAAGATAATCCTTTTCTTAGAGAACAAGTCTCGCAGCTAATCCAAGACAACGCGCAGCAGCTGCTGCAGGGCAACGACTTCAGCAAAGTGCTGGCAGCAATTGCTGCCAGCAGCATTTTCCAGGACTTGCGGGAGGAGGTGGAGGAGGTGATGCAGCGGACCACTGGCTACGCCCCAGCAGCAGAAACCAACAACGACATGTCTTGAGCCCGCTGCTGCTGCTGCTGCTGCTGCTGCTGCTGCTGCTGCAGCAGCAGCAGCAGCAGCAGCAGGCAGCGACGTCTTCCAGGACTTGCGGGAGGAGGTGGAGGAGGTGATGCAGCGGACCACTGGCTACGCCCCAGCAGCAGAAACCAGTAACATGTCTTGATCCCGCTGCTGCTGCTGCTGCTGCTGCTGCTGCTGCTGTTGCTGCTAGTGGTGCGGGAGTTCTGTGAGTGGAGTGGGAAGCGGCAGAGAGCTGCTGCTGCTGCTGCTGCTGCTTTTTGTGCGGTTGGTGGTGCCGCAGCAGCAGCGGAAGGAGCAGAGGGATGCGGAAGCAGCAGCTGCTGCAGCAGCTGCTGCTGCTGCAGCCGATGCAGCTGTTGCAGCTGCTGCAGCAGCACCTCCTGTTGCAGCAGCAGCTGCTGCTGCTGTGGGGAAGTGCAAAGGTTTTTGAGTGCTAAGTATTATTTTGGACATTAAAAAGAAATGAAAGAAATAAAAAGAAAATAGAAAAGAAATAAAAGAGAAATAAAAAGAAATATAAAAAAGAAAACAAAAGACTGGAGAGGCCCCAGGAGTTGCTTTTTTGCTGCTGCCAATTAATGCCACTTTGCTAAATGCCATCTATTAATTGCCATTATTAAATGCCATTTACAGAATGCCATTTATTAAATGCCATTTTATAATTGCCGTTATTAAATGCCATTTATTAATTGCCATTTATAAAATGCCATTTATTAAATGCCATTTATAAAGTGCCATTTATTAAATGCCATTTATTAAATGCCATTTGTTAGATGCCGCTTATTAAATGCCATTTATTAGATGCCTTTAATTTAAGGCCATTTATTAAATGCCATTATTAAATGCCATTTATTAAATGCCATTATTAAATGCCATTTATTAAATGGCATTTATTGAATGTCATTTATTAAATGGCATTTATTAAATGGCATTTACTAATTGCTATTATTAATGCCATTTGTTAAATGCCATTATTAGATGCCATTTATTAATTGCTCTTATCAAATGCCATTTACTAAATGCCATTTATTAAATGCCATTTGTTAAATGCCACAAATCAAAATTCCACTTATAAAATGCCATTTAGTAGATGCCATTCTCAACTGCAATTATTAAATGCCATTTATTAAATGCCATTAATTAAATGCCATTTATTAAATGCCATTTATTAAATGCCATTTATTAAATGCCATTAATTAAATGCCATTAATTAAATGCCATTAATTAAATGCCATTAATTAAATGCTGCTTATAAAATGCCATTTATAAAATGCCATTTCTTTTAAAAGACTTTTCCTTCCAAGTCCTTTTTCCCTTTCTTCACGTCACTCCAAGCTTTTCTCCCATACATGATTATATATATATTATATATTATATATATTATATATATTATATATATTATATATATATATACAATATATACAATATATATAATATATATAATATATATAGTATATATAATATATATACTATGTATATAATATATATATATACATATATATATATATATATGTATGTATTCACATGCAATAATATATATATATTATATATATATTATTGCATACGGATTTTTCTGCAGAGTAAAATTATATATATATATATATACATATATATGTATATATATATATATATATATATATATATATATATATATATATATATATATATATA
>NW_013654948.1:2461-4961 GCF_000499385.1 Eimeria necatrix
TATATATATATATATATATATATATATATATATATATATATATATATATATATATATATAATGGATATATAATGGATAAATAGCATCTGTTGTACTTACTGTGCATAATACTTCTTATATACAGCATATACATGTTATATATGGACAATTTATTATGTACAAGAAGTGCAAAAGGCAAAAAAGTGGCAAAAAAGTGCAAAATAATCAACTTTTGAGGGCCCCTCTGCATTCTAGAAGGTCTTCTGCATTTATAAAGTCCTAATTATATTAATGGCGAGGAAAAATGGAGCTTTGGGACGGAGCAGAGGCGGGGCAGTTGAGGTGTACGTACACCCCAGCGGGGCAGTTGAGGTGTACGTACACCCCAGCGGGACAGTTGAGGTGTACGTACACCCCACTGCCGGTGCTCGCGTACACCGCAGCAGGCCTGTGCTGAAGGTTATGAAATAAATGCGAAATTGAATTTTGATTTAATTTTTAAATGAAATATTTAATTAAATCGAAAATGCAATTCATAAATGGGCATAAGGCGCCTGCATTCCGCCTCTGGTGGTTCCTGAAGTGCCGCGAGTTTTGTGCTGCCTGCTGCAGCAGGAAGCAGCAGCAGCAGCAGCAGCAGCAGCTGCTGCTGCTGCTGCTGCTGCTGCTTTCAATTACAAATAATAAAGGCTGGAGGTAATAAAAGATAAAAAGTGACGAAGGTTCATGAGTCAATTGGCTGCGATTTTCTACGCAATTCTCTCAGTGCCTCGAAGAAATAAAGAAATAATAGACAAAATAAAACAAATAAAATAAATAAAACAAATAAAATAAATATAATTCGCGTTAATAAAACAAAGTGAAGGTGATTTGGTTCGCCGCGTCAATAACGCGAATGCCACAGTGTACATACACCGCATTGATCATGTGCAACTGTCCATACACCGCATTCTGCAGAACAAATGGCGCTTTAATCTGCATTTAAAATGCAAAAAAGACAAAATAATGAATTAATAAAACAATTATATATTTAATTAAATGAGAAGTGTTTTATTTTGCGTTGAAAGTGCAAAAAAACATTTTGTTTCGCATTGGTAATGTGGATTTGCCAGTGTACGTACACTGCGGTGTGGGGTGCAGCAGCGCGCGCGGTGTATGTACACTCCAAGTGCTGCAGCGCTTTATACTACACTTCGCATTTCTTTGAGACTTTTCTTAAAATGCTACTGCTACCTTTTGCTGCTGCTGCTGCTGCTCTTGCTGCTGCTCCTCCCCCCATTGCTGCCGCTTCGTTCGAGCTGCGAAACTGAACAATAACCTACAAATTAGGGTTTAGGGTTTAGGGTTTAGAAGGGTTTCTGCGTCTACTACTACGCGCACTGCTGAGGTGTACGTACACCTCAGCAGCAGCGTTCTTTCTCTTTTTTCACTTTTAAAAAAGTTTTCGAAATAAATTAAAAGTAATTCGGAGAAGCTTTTGAAATAAAATGAGAAAGGGTTTGTGGGAAACCCCGAAAACACTAGGAGGCTGGTTGGGGAGAAGTTGCAAACCCTAAAAGAGGGTTTGAGACTGAGAACGAGCCAAAACCCTAGAGAAGTGTTTGCGGGCGAGGACAAGCTGAAACCCTAAAAAGGGGTTTAAGGACAAGAGTGAACCAAAACCCTAATAAAGGGTGAGACCGACAATGGGCTAAAACCCTAGAAAAGGGTTTGAGACCGTGAGTGGGGTGAAACCCTAAAAAGGGGTTTTTAAGGCCAAGAAAGAGCCAAAACCCTAGATAAGGCCACGAAACCGTGAAGAAGGGTTTGTAAGGCCGAGAGTGAGCGAAACCTCTAAAAAAGGGTTTGAGGAGGTCAGGGGGAGCGGAAACCCTAAAAAAGGGTTTGGGGAGGTCGGAGTAACAGGAAACCGAAAATAAGAGTTTGGGGAGGTCAGACTGGGCGGAAACCCTAAAAAGGGGTTTGGGGAGGTTGGAGAAACAGGAAGCCGAAAACAAGGGTTTGAGGAGGTCAGACTGAGCGGAAACCCTAAAAAAGGGTTTGGGGAGGTCAGACTGAGCGGAAACCCTAAAAAAGGGTTTGGGGAGGTCAGACTGAGCGGAAACCCTAAAAAAGGGTTTGGGGAGGTCAGAGGGCGCGGAAGGGCGCGGGAACCTCCAAGGGTTTGTCAGGGGAGCTGTTGAGGGTTTTGGGAACTAAAAAAAGAAAAGAAGGCAAAAGTTTGAAATGGCGAGAAAAGAAAAGAGGTTTTAAACACTTCGTGAGAGTGAACTCGCAACGCCGCTTCGCGTCCTGAACACCCAAACCCTAAACCCTAAACCCTAAACCCTAAACCCTCAAGAACGTCGCCGCTGCTTTGCAGCTCGAGAGCCAACTCCAGCTGCGCTTTGCGGGGCACAGCCACGCGAAGAGGGGCACCCTAAACCCTAAACCCCAAACCCTAAACCCCAAACCCTAAACCCTAAACCCTAAACCCTAAACCCTGAAAGATGCTTACCCGAGGCTCCACAACAAGAGAAAT
>NW_013654949.1:0-2941 GCF_000499385.1 Eimeria necatrix
CTGTATTAGAACAAAATGCTCGTCACAACGCATCTGGTGTCTGGATGTTTAAAGCTTCGCACATTTGTTGGCGATGGTGTCGTTCAGTGATACACACCTAAAGTGCTGACTTCATTCGTAGCACAAAGTGCAATTTTGCGTTCAGCATTCCTCGGTCTCATCACCTGGGTGCGTGGCATTGGAGGCTAAATTCGAATTTCTTCGAGATAGTTTTTTTTGGAGCCGATAGCATAATCAAAGCCTGTCCTGGCGCTACCTGTAGTCTAGAGGACCCGTAACGTATCAAGAGCAAAAGGGATTCGCCGCAGCGCTGGCGTGATGCTCAATAATTCACTACAGTGCGGGCATGGTACTGTGAGCTGGAAAGCGTAGGAATCCCATGTCGAGCAAACGCGAAGCTGTGGCTTTGACAATTTGTGACAGTATGACTATCTCGGGTACAAATAAAGATATAAATGCATGCGAATCCGGCACTGGTTGCTGTCCAGTGAAGCCGACTTTCCACTGCAAATGTGCGGTTTAGAAATCGGCTTAAAGTTCGTTCCGGTATTGGCTAATGTGCAGTTCATGGTAAAGACTGGTGGAGTGGTTAGGGCAAGTAAGATCACATTATTCTAGCTTTCAAACTGATGCAACCACAGAAATGAGCCATAATACAAGTCCATAAAAGCATGCCGCATGTGAAAGACGCCAGATCTTCATGCCTGCCAACGAGGAAAGAATTCAGATTTTACAGGTTCGAAGAGCTCTGCTAGTTTTCTGGTGTACTGAAGCAATCCTCAACGGATACGCTAGAAGTCGTATGGCGAGGAAAGCATATCAAGTATGGACATTAGATGAGAGCAACCAAATATTTAACAGACAAGACACGCGGTACCCTGTGGTGGCCCGAGAGGAATACGAAGTCACCATATTCAATGGCAGACGTTTTGCGAACGTTCTAGCCTTCTCAGTAGCCAACTAAGGCAAATGCAGAGCATGGGATTTTGAGAAGAAGATGCAGCGTTTCAGACCTTGATACACCATTCATCTCGAGCTTGTTCGACGAAACACTCAAAATGCCTGCCCAAAGCGACGCTTTGGAATACAAGAAACGCCTTCAGTCATTGTCTTGAAGGTATCCTCACGCAAACGCTCACAAGGAGAAAGCCATGCAAACGTACAATCTGTATTTTGGAAAGGGTCCTCCATCCTGAGTAGTTCGCGCTTCCCATTGAGTGTGCCTATACCTCTTTTGACGCCCACTAAAGACTTGATGTAGCAACTTGATGTAGCAAAGTGATGGAGCGCTGTTCGTTTCAGGCTCATTCAGGCTGCAGAAATGCAGCATGTCTTCTGACTGGCCATGGCACAATGTTCACTCCAAGATGCTTCTCAAGTTGTCCTAGCCCACAACATCCCTCCAAATCAGTGTGCCAATCTGAAGTGATGAAACGAATGGGAGCATATAATCGCGCCTGTGTCTGTATAAGAACAAAATGCTCATCACAACGCATCTGGTGTCTTGATGTTGAAAGCTTCGCACATTTGTTGGCGATGGTGTCGTTCAGTGATATACGCCTAAAGTGCTGACTTCATTCGTAGCACGAAGTGCAATTTTGCGTTCAGCATTCCTCGGTCTCATCACCTGGGTGCGTGGCATTGGAGGCTCAATTCGGATTTCTTCGAGCTAGATTTTTTGGAGCCGATAGGATAATCAAAGCCTGTCCTGGCGATGCCGAAAGTGTACAGGAGCGGTTATGTATAGAAAGGAAAGATTATTCGCCGCAGCGCTGGTGTGATGCACAAGTCTTTGCCGCAGTGCGGGCATGGTAGTGTGAGCTGAAAAGCCTAGGAACCGCATGTCGAGCAAACGGGAAGCTGGAGTTTCGACATTTTGTGACAGTATGACTAGATCGGCTACGAATAAAGATATGAATGCGTGCAAAGCCGGCACTGGTTGCTGTCCAGTGAAGCCGACTCTCCACTGTACATGTACGATTTAAAATTTGGCTTAATGTTCGTTTCGAGATTCGCTAATGTGCATTTCATGGTAAAGACTGATAGACTGGTAAGGGAAAGTAAGATCACATTAGTCTAACTGTCAAACAGATACAACCACAGAAATGAGCCACCATGCACGTCCATAAAAGCATGCCGCGTGTGAGCCGCGTGTGAACGGAGCCAGATGAGTATGCCTGACCACGAGGAAGAGATTTAGGTTTTGCAGGTTCGTAGAGTTCTGGGAGTTTTCTGATGTACTGCAGCAAGCATCATGCGCTAGAAGCAGTATGACGGAAAAAGCATACCAAGTATGGAACATGAGATAAGAGCCACCAAACAACTATCAGACAAAACACGCGATACCCTGATGTGTCCCGAGAGGAATGCAAAGTAACCGTATTCAGTGGCCGACGTATTGCTAAAGTTGTAGCCGTCTCAGTAGCCAACTAAGGCAAATGCAGAGCGTGGGATTTCGAGGAGAAGATGCAGCGTTTTAGACCTTGGCACACCATTCATCTCGAGCTTGTTCGAGGGAACTCAAAATGCCTGCCCAAAGCGACGCTTTGGAAAACAAGAAAACGCCTTCAGTCATTATCTTGAAGGTATCCTCACGCAAACGCTCACAAGGAGAAATGCGTGCAAACGTACAATCTGTATATTGGAAAGGGTCTTCCATCCTGAGTAGTTCGTGCTTCTCACCGAGTGTGCCTATACCTATTTTGACGCCCACTTAAGGCTTGATGTAGCAGAGTGATGGAACACAGTTTGTCTCGGGTTCATTCAGGCTGGAAAAATGCAGCAAGTCTTCTGACTGGCCAAGGCACAATGATCATGCCAAGATGCTTCTTATGTTGGCCAAGCCCACAACATCCCTCCAAATCAGTGTGCCAATCTGAAGAGATGAAACGAATGGGAGCATATAATCGCGCCTGTGTCTGTATTAGAACAAAATGCTCAT
>NW_013654949.1:3041-6132 GCF_000499385.1 Eimeria necatrix
TAATCAGTGTGCCAATCTGAAGAGATGAAACGAATGGGAGCATATAATCGCGCCTGTGTCTGTATTAGAACAAAATGCTCATCACAACGCATCTGGTGTCTTGATGTTGAAAGCTTCGCACATTTGTTGGCGATGGTGTCGTTCAGTGATATACTCCTAAAGTGCTGACTTCATTCGCAGCACGAAGTGCAATTTTGCGTTCAGCATTCCTCGGTCTCATTACCTGGGTGCGTGGCATTGGAGGCTAAATTCGAATTTCTTCGAGATAGATTTTTTGGAGCCGATAGAATAATCAAAGCCTGTCCTGGCCATACCTGTAGTCTAGAGGAACGCTAACGTATAGAAAGGAAAAATTATTCGCCGCAGCGCTGGCATGCTGCACAAGCCTTTGCCGCACTGCGGGCATGGTACTGTGAGCTGGAAAGCGTAGGAACCGCATGTAGAGCAAACGCGAAGCTGTGGCTTTGACACTTTGTGACAATATGACTAGCTCGGCTACAAAGAAAGATATACATGCGTGCGAAACCGGCACTGGTTGCTGTTGAGTGAAGCCGACTCTCCACTGTAAATGCATGGTTTACAAATCGGCTTACTGTTCGTTTCGAGATTCGCCAATGCGCATTTCATGGTAAAGACTGATAGACTGGTTAGGCAACGTACGATCACATTATTGTAGCTGTCAAGCTGACACAACCACAGAAATGAGCCATCATGCAAGTCCATAAAAGCATGCCGCTTGTGAAGGACGCCAGATGTGCATGCCTGCCGACGAGGAAAGAATTCAGATTTTACAGGTTCGTAGAGTTCTGCTAGTGTTCTGGTGTATTGAAGCGATTATCAATGGATGCGCTTGGAGGTGTATGACGGAAAAAACATCAGGTATGGAACATGAGACAAAAGCCACCAACTAAATATCAGACAAGAGAAGCAGTACCCTGATGTGTCCGGACAGGAATGCGAAGTCACCACATTCAGTGGCAGTCGTATTGCTACGCTTGCAGCCGTCTCAGTAGCCAACTAAGGCAAATGCAGAGCGTGGGATTTCGAGGAGAAGATGCAGCGTTTTAGACCTTGGCACACCATTCATCTCGAGCTTGTTCGAGGGAACTCAAAATGCCTGGCCAAAGCGACGCTTTGGAATACAAGAAACGCCTTCAGTCATTGCCTTGAAGGTGTCCTCACGCAAACGCGCACAAGGAGAGAGGCGTGCAAACGTACTCTCTGTATTTTGGAAAGGGTCCTCCATCCTCAGTATTTCGCGATTCTCAGCGCGAATGGCTATACTTCTTTTGACGCCCACATATGGCTTGAGACAACAGGGTGATGGAACAGCCCTCTTCTGCGGATCATTCAGGCTGGAGAAATGCAGCAAGTCTTCTGACTGGCCAGGGCACAGTGATCATGCCAAGATGCTTCTTGAGTTGGCGACGCCCACAACATCCCTCCAAATTAGTGTGCCAATCTGAAGAGATGAAAATAATGGGAGCATACAATCGCGCCTGTGTCTGTATTAGAACGCAATGCTCGTCACAACGCATCTGGTGTCTTGATGTTGAAAGCTTCACACATTTGTTGGCGATGGTGTCGTTCAGTGATATACACCTAAAGTGCTGACTTCATTCGCGGCACAAAGTGCAATTTTGCGTTCAGCATTCCTCGGTCTCATCACCTGGGTGCGTGGCATTGGAGGCTAAATACGAATTTCTTCGAGATAGATTTTTTGGAGGCGGTCGGATAATCAAAGCCTGTCCTGGCCATACCTGTAGTCTAGAGGACCCGTAACGTATCGAGAGCAACAATGATTCGCCGCAGCGTTGGCATGCTGCACATGTATTCACTAGAGTGCGGCCATGGTAGTGTGAGCTGGAAAGCCTAGGAACCGCATGTCGAGCAAACGCGAAGCTGTGGTTTTGGAATTTTGTGAGAATATGACTAGCTCGGGTACAAATGAAGATATAAATGCACGCGAAACCGGCACTGGTTGCTGCCCAGTGAAGCCTGCTCCGCACTGTAAATGTATGCTCTACAAATCGGCTTAATGTTCGTTTCGGGATACGCTAATGCGCATTTCATGGTAAGGACAGATAGACTGGGTAGGGGAAGTAAGATACATTATTCTAGCTGCCAAACTGATACATCCACAGAAATGAGCCATCATGCAAATCGACAAAAGCATGCCGCGTGTGAAAGAAGCCAGATGTGCATGCCTGCCGACGAGAAAAGCATTCAGATTTTACAGGTTCGAAGAGTTCTGGGACTTATCTGGTGTAGTAAACTGAACCTCGACGAATACGCTAGAAGCTTCACGATAGAAAAAAAATATCAAGTATGGAACATGCGACAAAAGCCGCCAACCAACTATCAGACAAGAGAAGCGGTACCCTGATGTGTTCCGACACGAATGCGAAGTCATCATACTCAGCGGCAGTCGTATTGCTACGCTTGCAGCCGTCTCAGTAGCCAACTAAGGCAAATGCAGAGCATGGGATCTCGAGAATAAGATGCAGCGTTTTAGGTCTTGGTACACCATTCCTCCCGAGCTTTCTCGACGAAACATTCAAAATGCCTGCCCAAAGCGACGCTTTGGAATACAGGAAAGCGCCTTCAGTCATTGTCTTGAAGGTATCCTCACGCAAACGCTCACAAGGAGAAAGGCATGCAAACGTACCTGCTGTATTTTGGAGAGGTTCCTCCATCCTGAGTATTTCACGATTCCCAGCGCATTTGGCTACACCTCTTTTGACGCCCACTCACGACGTCATGCAGCAGAGTGGAACACTACCCTTCTGCGGTTCCTTCAGGCTGGAGAACTGCAGCAAGTCTTCTGACTGGCCAAGGCACAATGATCATGCCAAGATGCTTCCTACGTTGGCCAAGCCCACAACATCCCTCCAAATTAGTGTGCCAATCTCGAGAGATGAAAATAATGGGAGCATACAACCGCGCCTGTATCTGTATGAGAACAAAATGCTCGTCACAACGCATCTGGTGTCTGGATGTTGAAAGCTTCGCACATTTGTTGGCGATGGTGCCATTCAGTGATATGCACCTAAAGTGCTGACTTCATTCGCAGCACAAAGTGCAATTTTGC
>NW_013654950.1:0-7483 GCF_000499385.1 Eimeria necatrix
GAGTTCGAAGCTCTGTTGTTGTCGCGTTTCTGGTGAGCTGTTGGCAGGGTTAGTGGCAGGTTAAGGGGTATGATAGAGGAAGCATCTTGCTCCTGAATTGTAGCACCAACAGTATCACAATATGTGCGCAAAGCTCGGCAGTGCGTGACACTTTTGGTTGTTTTCAGGAGGGCGCGCGCGATGGTAACATGTGGTAGGTGGTTAGCCCGTGTCTTGTTAGCGCGAACGCGACAGCAGGATGCTAGCTCTTCGTCGGAGGGAATTTGCAAGGGGAGAAAATGACAAGCTGAGTCAGCTGCAGTATGAGCAATTGAAGAGGAAGCTGGGCGCCTACAGGTTCCGAGGAGCTGTGAATATAGATGCTTTGTTGCACAAAGGATTCAGTGGGAGCAGGGCCTCTACCCGCGCAGTTGTGCTCTGCATTTTTTTGCGTTTATGTCACCTTGCACATTGGGACGTGAAGCTGCGTAGTGGATGAGTCCGCCAGTCGGCTTTGGTAGCCCTGGGTCAGATGCAGCGAGACGCTTGCTTTGCGCTGCTGCACTGCAGTCCGTTACAAGGCCGATTCAGATGTTTGGAGAAGAAAGAGGAGGCGTTTGTTCGTTGGCTTCCTAGGCATGTAAGTGAGTCGTGGAGCATTCTGAGAAGCGTCACTGATGACTTTCAAGACGTGTGGTTTCAAAGTAGAGTGAGCGCGGTGCGATGGAGGTGCGGTGGCTATTACAAAACAAGAGGCGCGGAGTCGGTGCTGATGCATAGGCTATTTGTTCGACGTGCGGTTTGTCTTGGCAGTTAGTTTGCCAGTGACTTGATTGTGGTGCAGTGCTGCATGGCTTTACACAGTGCTGCACGACTTCACAGACTTGATTGTGGTGCAGTGCTGCACGACTTCACAGTTGTCGTTTGTGCAGGTGTCCTCATCGTCTGCCCAAGGAGGATAGCATCGCTTGCTAGGCTTTGTTGCATGTCACAGACTGTGAGTGAATCCGCAGCCAGTTGTGTTTACTGGCTGTTACAGAGCTGAGCGAGTTCGAAGCTGTGTTGTTGTCGAGTTGGTGGTGAGCTGTTGGCAGGTCAAGGAGTATGATAGAGGAAGCATCTTGCTCCAGAATTGCATCACCAACAGTATCGCAATATGTGGGCAAAGTTCGGCAGTGCGTGACACTTTTTGTCGTTCTGAGGAAGGTGTGCGCGAGGATGTGCGCGAGGACGATGTCCGTGCTGTTTAGGCATACTGTGCCTGTTACTTGGTCTCCATGATCTCTGCTGCCGCCGTCCCGCATGGTGTTTTATCTGTCAAGCGAATTGCGCGGTTTCAGGCATGTTTCGTTTGGCATTCATAAATTACACTTATCATAGCTCAGAAATAGTCGTGTTTAATATCGGTAGCCCTCGTCTCCACGTTTCAAGGTTTATGTCTGTTTTGCTGCTGAATTGCCTCTATCAGCCAAAAAGTGCTTTTACTGATGCTGAGCTGTTTAACATTAAACCGAAGCTATGTCGTTGAACTCTTCACCCGAAAGCCAGTCACACAGGACTGCAAGGGGTCTTGATTGAATGTTTTCGCCAGTCTGTTGACAGGCCGATCCCCAAATTAAGATCTGTGCTGGTTGAAAATCGTGCGGGGCAAACTGGCGAACTAGCGCATGCGCGCAATGCACATTCAAACCAAGTCAGCCTCTCAAGATTCATTGGTGATTTCATGATTTTTTTCCCCGCTGCGAAGTACATTGCAAAAATGGTAAAAGAAAGTTGGCACTGTAAATAAAACGCTACCAGGAGCGTTACGGTGCAGCCAAACAGTTGGAAATTTCGAAACTGCACAAATTCCATATCTAGTTGAACGGCCGATTGTCTTAGGTTTTCTTATTCCAGATCGTGGGTTTTTATTGTTGTTAGAGCATTTGGAAAGCTAGAACCACGATTGCTGGTAAATATGTGTGTACATTTATGGCTTCATGACTTGGACACAGTGGTAAACACGCATTTCATGGATGAACAATGCCGAGCCTGCGTTCCTCTAAACGTGCTTAATCACCTTCCTGGGTGCTTGCCGAAGTGGAATTAGAGCTCAGCAGTGCTCTTACAGAGAATCATAAGGTGTATTGTTCACAATGAAATAGAAAGCGGTTTTTCTGGCGTGCGGAACTCAGATTGTGTGTTTGAACTTGAAGCTCGAGGGGCTGGTGTACTGATTGCACGAGACACCAAAATACAAGTGATTGCTTTGTACCACGCTTTAGAAACGTGAATTTTAAAATAATTTGCCTGCACAGTTTGGCAAAATACCTTTGAAGCAAAACCTTTAGGTGTCCACGTTGTGTCTGCCTCAGCTTGTGGGTTTTACTATAAGTCTCATTCCACCTACACTGGCAGAGCAATGCCGATGAGCAATTGTAAAACGCCGACGTTACTATCCCTCCACAGCACAGATGAATGCCGTCGAAAGATATGCTGATTTTCCGGACGACAAGGCTGCTCCTGACCTGCGGGGCTGAACAACTACAATTTCCAGGTGTTGATTGCCACTTCAGCCTGTCGATTCCAGCCTAAGATGCGGAATCGTGTGCTGTAGAACTCGTAGCGATGCCAAAATGCACGCTGAAGCTATTCCACGCAGAAACATGCTTACCCTGACTGATTACTGTGTGTGTGATGCTTGTGGGTTTTCCTGGATAAATGCGCCGATTGCGTAATTAAATTGGCATGCAGTGTTTTCTTGTTAGCTCCGCTAACTCAAGATCATGCATGAGAAAACTTTTTGACCTAGGCGCGATGCAGGTATGGATCCGCGGATTCGTGCTTCAACGTTTCATTCTGGATAAATGTGTGAAGGCGGAAAGCCTATTAAGGCCACCTAGGCCATTGGCATTAACGCAGCGTGGTGCCACCGGAAGAGTCGTACTCAATAAATCCCTGAATGGGGCTGAGGAGAAAATTTGCGTTACGATATATTCACTAGCTGGGGCCTATTCTTGCTTTGTTTCATTCGATTCGTTGTACTGCCCCCAGTGAGACTGCGCGTGCTTTCCTGGAGGCTCGTAAATTCGAATGATTATCGAAAACCCAAATTCGTATGCGTCCTTCTTTCTATGATCTGGTGCCATATTCTTCTAGTTTAATGTAATGCACTCCACATGACATATGCGGCACGGGACGTTCGCCTTATCAAAACTGCTGGCTAGTTGTCGGCGAATGGTTTGCATCAATATTGCACTTACAGTGCTTTCTGAAACCCAACTGAAGTCACCTGCTACATTTTAGCAAAACAGCAAGCACATTATTTAAGTCTAAATCTATGACGGACCCACTGACGGACGAACGAGCACAAACTGTGGGCAAATTCATCGAGAGAAAAAGGTGGAATAGCTATGCAAGCAGGATGCTTGCATAGCTATCCCACCTTTTTCTCTTCAACGTGTCCCAGATGTTCAACAGCTTTGACTCTGTTTCGCCGCTCGAAGGGAAACCAATAATTGCTTTGACGCTTTAATAAGGGCATTACAGACACGTTGATGATGATTTCGCGGATTACAGTGCAAGTAGAAAAGCCCCACTGATGCAAAGCCCCCTGACATGCATAATCTTGAACTGTCGTGAGTTGTTTCCAATTAAAGGCTTGAATTTGCTCGAATGTGGTCTCTGGTTGCTTTGAGCAAGTCACACTTCTGCATGACACAAACGCATTTGATAAGCCAGAAAGGCGCGAGACACTGCATGCAAAAGGTGGTGAGCTCTTCTGAAGTAACTCATTTTCGCCACTTCACTAGCCGATGGCCTGTAGATGTCCACTTGTTGATAACAACAATTCAACGTTGTACCGTCAGTGCGCCTCCTAAAATTTTTTCCAGCTTTTGTGTGTTACGGACGAATTATCTCAATAATTCTAGTTGGAGCGAAAGGCAGAATATTAACTGCGAAACTTAATAGATCTGAAACAAAGTGGCATGGACGTAAAGAGAAAACGTGAGTTATATGGGTTGCATCAGTTTCTCAATCCTCCGCGTCTAAAACACAGTTGTTAGTTGTCCACCAGGACGTGACTGTGTGAATTTATGCCTCCTTGCAGCTCGTTAGTTATCATATTGGAATGATTATAAGACAAAAATGCATGGCTGCTTTATTTCTTCACTTGACCTTGCTGACGCAGAAGCTGTCAAGCATCGACGTAAGCCGATACAGCTTCAGCTGGTGCCGAATATCATGATATTTGAAAAACTTTCTGCTGAATAAAAGTTGACATATGTACGCCTAGCCGCACCTCATCAAATTTCAAGCTGCCCACACTTTATAGGAGCTTCTACGTTTATTTAAATGAACTGCACCAGGGCGGTGTAGGCGCGCGCTTTTCACGAGTTTAAACTATTGATGCTCATGAGATTTCACTGCGTTGATCACCTGGTCAATCCATCTACAGACAGCGGTAAACGCATTGCTTCAGCTGCATAAGCTGAAAATGCGTACGCCTAACGTCTTCAGCGACCTCAATCGTTTTAATGCTTGGCATATATTATGCGTCTCCTAAGAAGAAACAGGGAAAATTAATGTTTCAGCTAGTGAGCCTTGCTCACTTGCCGCCACTAACATGATTACCTGTTGTCCTGTAAAAGTATCTGCGCTGCAGTCGCTATGAAAAAGTGGCCACTGGTGAAAACCCTTATCGGCGTTATATACCTTGGATTAAACGTACTTCTGTCAACAAGACATTTTTCGGCTTGCTCCGGGTATATCTAGCTCTTTGGAATAATATCAGGCGAGAGACTGAGAAGCAGGATCGAACGTTATCTTCGCACAAAACAAGCTGTGTGGCACATCAGTGGTTGCGCAGAGCAGGAACGATTTTTCTGACGTTTTGCAGTAGCCATGACGTATTCGTATATTTCCGTGCAGCAGAAACCAACATACATAACAGTCAGTGCGTTTTCATGCGCTGATGAATACTGACCTGCGCAGGAATAGTTTGCGTCGTTGAAGTGGGGCACGCCTTCGCCATTAATGACTAATGACGTAGATCACGCCTAAACTTGTGATCAGTACATCATAGTGGACTTGATGAAGGAATAGATTTTGAATATCAGTTGGCTAGTTTGCAGTATTTCTCCTTTTCAAGGACGACAAACCACTCAGCTTGTCAGGCTGGCATGAGCTGATAAATGACAGTCCCTTCTTTTGCCTATATTATTTTAATCGGTTGCGATTTGGTCGTAAGACTCTGATATGAGCTTGAAAGGGCTGTTCAGCCGTTTTCCAGGCAGTGTGTATTCTTGCGGATTTTGCGACTGGCAACCAGGAAAGCGCTGTGCACTTCGGGATGGCTCCTGGGGAGCGCGCAATCTTTTGGCTGGCAGATAATCAAGTTTTCTATGTCAGGTCCTTCTTGGTGTGGCTTACATTGTCTCTGCCTATTCTGGAAGAAGGTCCTGCACGTCTCTTGTATGAGTTAGCCTATCTTGCGCTTCAGTAACGCCATGTGCCTAGCTCTTGAGCCACCCACGGCCTGCCATTTCTCTCTGTTGTGCGGCAAACATCCTGAACGCGCCGGCCGAAGAAAAAGTTTTCACTCAAGACAGTGCGTTTGCTTTTGCTTTGCTGTTTAATGCTGCTCACATAAACTAGTTCGTGGTCTGCTTATTCAAGGACGACCACTGCAGAACACGTTGTGATACGCATATCCCTGTGGGATGTCTCGACCCCAAAGGAACTTTGGTCGAAACAAGGTAGTTGATGGTGAACCAGTGGCTGTTAAGCTTGCGCTCATTGCATAAGATTCCCCACTGCAGCCTCCCGTAGGAGTTTGAGCTGTATTTCATTCCTAATGTGGCTGGTTCGCCTCTCAGGGCATGCACCGAAGCCCCCAGGGGCATGCAAAAGCGTGCTCCTGTGAACCAGATTCGGTAGCTTGATAGTGCTCTCAGGCGTAAGAAGACGTTCCGATTAGGCGATTGGATGACGTGAGCATGCCTTGCAGCAGTCCAGCAATAAGGAAAAAGCAAAACACCGTTTGTAGAGAACCACCTGCATTAGAAAGCGAGCGGGTCATTCCTTTGCTGGGTCTGTGAATGCTGCACAGTAATTTGGGCAAAGAAGTATGACTGCAGGCAACTGCTGTTTTAGTCCCTCTATTTCCCCCTCATTTTTTGTGCATTACGCATTTCGATAGCCTTCATGAAGAATCATGGAACACGGTTATGCTTTGGCGCTGAAAAATGGCGCCACACCAAGGCGCATGCTCATTTGTCGTCGCCACTACAGAGCTGGGTGCAGACGTAACCAAGCGGGGCAATATCATATACCATTAGACATATATAGCGCTACTGCAGGATCCCAGCCGACATACAATAGAGCCTTTTGACTGATAGAATGTGCCTGGCAGTTATTCTTGGAGACCGCTTTGCAAACCCGCCTTCCAAACTATAGAGTGACTGGGTCAACTCGGTCCCAATGATCTCGCATGAAATCTCTTTCTCCTGGGCTCCGGCATTGACGAATTACGTCGCTGGAGAGTGGCTCTGCAAGGCTTTGTTTGTTTTATTTTAAAGCTTAGTTCAGTACAGGTTTACGAAGGAACAGAAAAACGAGCTTTTGGGTTTTAGAAAGCACGTATCGGCCTTTTCTAGCATACACACTCTTAATTAATGAGATCCTTTGGGTGCACGGGATCGAATCCATGACATTCAACGGCGCCGATAGCTAAACGTGATTAGTTCGTGAGTCAGGAAACCCAGTCGTGCCGAAACCGGTTTCTCAGTAATATAGTTGATAGACATCTATTGAAGCAAACAATGCTAAGCGAGCGACACGTGCATTTTTGCCACCGCTCACCATCAAACAGGGCGTGAGGTTACTTCGCTTTGCTAAACTCACCGTTTCCGCAGTGCAAAAGGAAATTTAGATCAAATACGGAAAAATGCCGGAGACACGAGGAAAATATTGCAGCTCTTTCCGACTATGCCACTAAATCTTCACGCTGGGCTAGGCAAGATGCAGATCAAGACTTTTCGAGAGCCCTAAATATCTTTTTGCTTGTATTATGCTTCCTTAACCAATGGGCGCCAAGCGTAGAACGGGCACTGGTGCTTGCGCTTCAAAGTGAAATTGACTGTTTGAGCTGAGATTGCAGCCCCTTTTTAGTCTAAATCCCTTCCCTTCCCTTGCTATTCGCGAACAACCATATGGATGTGACGTGTATGCATCGAGTTGTGATTCACTGGAGGAAATTTCGACGAGCGATTCAAGACGAACAACGCGAAACTTGCTATTCGCAGCCATGAACGTAATTATTCAGTCGTGGTACGTTGCATGCAGACTAAAACGGTTTTGCTCATGCCGCATTCCTGTGTAACCGTACATATGCAGACTCAAAGACACGGACAAATACCTACACACACACACGCACACGCACATGCACATACACACACACACACACACACACACACACACACACACACACACACACACACACACACACACACATATATATATA
>NW_013654950.1:7583-8189 GCF_000499385.1 Eimeria necatrix
CGATTCCATACATCACGCTTTTACGTGCAATTGACTTCTGCGGCTTTAGCCTTAACCTTAGAAAAAGTAGTAAACCCTCACCTAAGAAAGCTGATGCTATGCACGAGACAAGGTACAAAGGTATTCCCGAGACAGCACACATGAGAAGTGCTTGGGTGTCGCTCAAAAGGCAGGAAGAGTTTCGAGGCATAATTTCGTTCTATGAGCTGTTTGTCATACTGCAAATCATGGTGAACGTCTACGTCAGGCCTCATGTTTGTCGAAGATTGTGAGAGCAACAGCTATAGCCGAGCGTTGCGGAATACAAGTGCTGCAACGTTTCCTGATTCGAACTCGTCCCAAATGATAATGTGCGGAGCTTGATACAGTAGTAAATAGGGAGGCAACATGCGCTGGGAGGCAAAGCGTGCGTTCGGCACACAAGCAGACTTTGGAGCACGATTCCTTTAAGTGGCCAGTGTCTCAGATAGGTTAGAATCATCTTCTGTCTCGCAAAAACTCTTGTCTAAGTGCGTTAGCTATTGCCCACATGGACAGCTGATTCCAGGGCGTGCAGTTGTATTAATCAGCGAATCACCTCAAATACACCTGGAGCCAAACAGGTGT
>NW_013654951.1:0-2401 GCF_000499385.1 Eimeria necatrix
CCGTCGGTTCAGCAAGCACTGTGGCGCCACGCCTTTAGGGCTGTGGTAAACAGACTACGGGGGCCTCATGTACTCTGAGATGCATCTAGGCGCGTTTTCTTGATGCATTTCCTTCCCGATCTCATGGCGTCATATTGCGTAGCGTGAACAATGTTGTCTGGTAATTAAACGTGTTGGGGGCCTGAGCGCGGCATAACGGCGAAAGGTGTGCTCTGATGCCAGCCTGCCAACACTTTTGCGTGATGTTCGTTCAGTGTAGTTGGCGGCGGCAGGACTGCGGAGGCCGCAAAAAGCACCAAAACGCGCAATGTACAATGCTTGTTACACTCGAGACTGGTATCACTGCAGGAGCTGACAGTGGAGCGATTCGAATTGTGCGTCCAAGAGAACGTACATGTGTAGAGAAAACTGCGCTATCCAGGTGTTACGTTTTATTATGGTTATGAGTGGGTTATGAGTGGTTGCCCGTCCGGTCACCTGCATTGTCGATTCAGTAACGTAAGTAGTGCAGTGCTGAAGACAAATGGAGGAACCATACATAGACGCAAGATGATCTGCCAGAACTCGACGGCTTCATTTCTGTTTTGAAGGGAGTATGCATAGTGCAGCTGGACGGCTTGGTGACTGCATGCTCCAAAGAGATCATTGTTTGGATGGTTTGACGCGTCGAGGGTTTCCTGCCGCACTGGCGTCCCACGGCGACTTGCATCATCGTCTGGTCCCCACGGACTAAAACACTGGCACGTAGGTTTAATCCACTATGAAGGCACGATGCTTGATAGTGAGAACCAAGCGCGCTGACGTATATGGATTTCAAGAAAAGTGGTAGAACGGTCTGCCTGGTCTGTAGATTGTGCAGACACGACTTGCTGGATGTTGGCAAAGCAGAAAAGTTAAGTGCGTTGTGAACACTCTCCGCGTATTGTCACGTTTTCTTTCCTTGCCAGAATTGTATTTTCAAACGTTTTGCTGCGTAAATATAGCTTCATCCCTATGGGCATCTTTAATTACGAAAGCCATGAAGGTAGAAACACTGCGGAACTGCAAATTCATGAGTTAGAGTGAAACGTGGTGTATGCTAGCTGGCATTTAATGGGCTCTTGTGAACGCAACACATCTGTCACGTAATAGTAAAACGCCGACGCAAGCAATGCCGCAAGCATAGATGCTGAGTCGATGGACAAAGTCTTTCAAGTATCACTACGCTTGTACTATTGGGGATCAGATGGTGGGTGTTTGCGCTACGTGTTGGGTGGAATGTGAAGATGACATCACGTGGTTCAGATGCAGGCTGAACGCTGTGACTAATTCTAAATCAGTTGCCCTGGAAAGAAAGAAGACAGCGCGCTTGGCTCCCTTGTAATTTGAGACTGCCCAGCCACATCATCAGCTAAATCATGTGTTGTTTACCTTACTCGATTCGCGCATGACACCTGCAGCACGATTATTATACTGCTGGCCTTTTAACTAAATTTAAAAGGTGTCGTGGATTTTTTGAGCTCAGCAGTCAGCACAAAAAGGATGTGCCGACGAACACTGTGCGCTGCCTAGTCCTTTTGTGCCGTCCTTTTTAAGTTTCACGCAAACCAGAGAGCTGGAATATGGCCAGCACAAAGCTGTAGCTCGGCAGTTTTAACAGCCTTGTTTGGTGGCACAGCAGGGGCAACACGATCACAGTGTGCGAGGGTCGACCGTAATCAGAATTCGGGAGCATGCAAAATGTCAGCGGATTACCACTATGTCAGCGAATGCAAATAATCGGAAGATACGTGGAAGATATACTGCTACAACTGCTCCACTGCAGATAGCGGCAAATGATAAGCGTTCCTACGTCGGCTTACAAGGTAGCATCCTGCCTGGTTGACGATCCATGTAAGCGAGCGCATAAGGGTCACGCTAAGTATATAACATACACGGCATCCGTTTTGCCGCCGCATTTTTCTAATATGGAAATGCAGAAATGGTTAGCCTTCATCCGGTGGTCAGCTTTCCGGGGGGAATAAGCTAGAGCGAGTCATCTTCGGGATGCTGATCGGCTTGCATAGATGCATCTTCACATGGGATTTCGTTAAGGCGGGGCCTTAGCTTAGAATCAGAGCCTCATGCATAGAGACACCCGATGGCAACGAGTGTCAAAAGCTCAGCAGTTTTTTCCGTGAACCGGGATGCTGCAGAATTGCAACTATTATCTCGCAGCTGCTACGCACGGGCTTCATTTGCTACATCTCAGCACCAAGATACTTTATGACCTGTGGAACCTACGTAGGTAGCTTTTCGTAGCAAAGCTGCCTTTTCGAACAGCTTAGAAAGAGCTTTTACAGAGAAGGGCTATGGCAGCCGGTGTGATATACTTGCAACAACAATTTTTGTGTGTGCCTTCATCATGAACGTATCAGATGTG
>NW_013654951.1:2501-7844 GCF_000499385.1 Eimeria necatrix
CTCTTCCAATTGGTTTGCTAATTGGCATGTGCAACGTGCGCCTCCTCGACTAACGCACTGCGATTATTAAACCCCCACAGAGGGCTCTAGGATAATGTTCATAGCGGCGTGCATCTAATGCTTGGGCTCCAGCACTTTCTTTCCAGCAAATGCAAATACTAGAATAGGTGGTGAATTCATCAACAGGGATTTTGAGGCATGTAGGCTAGCAATGTGAACATTCCGATGCTATTATGCTGAATCAGTGTAAAATGAATATGGGAAACATCAGTTTAACAAAAGACGCTGCCGAAAAGCTAACACATTCGCTTTCCGGAATCGACTGAAGTCATTGCATTCCAGTCATCTCAACATACGGTATCTTGAAGTCATCAAGAATTGCAGCGGGTAAGGCAACAGACAGCCGACACAGTAGAATGTACTCGAGAATCGCTGCCATATGCACAGAGAAAGCACACCGAAACTGAGCGTGAGGCCTAGCCGCACGTGCGCAAAACATTTAGTGCTCATCATTTCGCTTTTGAATGCGATGTTTTAGTCTTGAATGCATAAAATCCCGAACTGCAAACATTCACGAAAAAAGCACCCCTGCATTTGTTTAGCTTCTTCATGATTCTCGTTCAACAGGTGGATGCGTGCCTGCTTGAAGGACTGCCGTCGACTGGAGACCAATATTTTGCTGGCCATAGCTTGCTGGCCATAGCTCTCTTCTGCGCGTTTAACAGAGAGTGGGCAAATGACATAGCATTGCTTAGGGCATCTATTGTTTTGACAGCTGTCACGGTAGGCATAGCTCAGTTCCGGCCTGAATCAAATACAGTCTAGACTTATATTTGCACTGTGCACGTTCTGCTCGCAGGATTTCTATGAAGAATCGTAATAATTCCCGAATAAAGCCCTAAATATATGGCACACAAAGTAGAGAAGCGTGGCTTTTTGAATTTTTTGGTGTCTGAGGCTAATTTGCGGAAGAAGCCTCTTCACGCCACCACTAGCCACCACACTGCATGCTGGTCTCCCATAGCTATGACGTTTTCAAACGTTTAAACAAGAATACACGTAGATTCGCCCTTCAGACTCTGGGGCCCTTGCAAAAGTAAATTCAACAGCCACACCTGTCTCCTTGTAGCAAACGTCTTCCTTTTTATTGCTATCAATAATATTTCCTCATTACCATCGCAGTTTGTTGCATTGGGAGCTGTCATAGATTGACAGGGCTGCCACTCTTGCAGACCTTGTCCACGCTATGCATGCGCTACTGAGCAGAGAGTATGTAGAAAGTGTCCAACGGATCCTGTAGAGACAGGACATTTTCGCTACTGCTGGCAAGTTCTCGCGAAAGTCACGTTTTAGCTCCAGAAATGAAAACTTCGGCGAACAGCTAGCATGCGTCCAGAGCAGCACGAAACAAAGGCAAATATAAGAAGGGTCAGGACCAATGCTCTTGATCAAGCAGTTTGTGCGTTGAGCATAATCGAAAGAAATAATGGTGGCAACGCAGTGATCGTAGTATCTGCCGCAGCGCAGATTGCTTTGATATTGGTTTGTGTTTGCGGGTTTGAACGCATAACAAGCAGACTCACCATTAATTTGTCAGCAATAAGGCTTTTAATGCACGCTAATACACAATACAGTTTGCCGTTACATCGATTTATTAGGTAAACTAAAATTTGCTGATGACACTGATGTTATAGCTCTGATGCCATCCGGGGTACTACACAAATCAATACTGAACTAGCCAGCGTTAATGCGAGCAGATTCATGCCAAAGAAGCTGCAACACTCTAGGCTAGAGAGACGCAAGACTGCACTGTGCAAAGGAAAACGCTCCAAAGTGTCAACACATTGGGCACGACAAGAACCAAAGTCTGATTGCATGTGGCTCCGTTTCATGGCCACGTTGCATTCAGAGAAAAGAACAGACGTTAATAGGCACAATTAATAGACAAGAAAATGTCGCATTTCACATCTTAGGGAAAAGTAGCGACAGGAAGAGTTGCCTACCATTGGGCGGGCTCTCGGTGGAGACTTCGTACAATAAGGCAATCAAGTTTTCATACGGCGCCTCGCCAAGGTTTGCGTGCTTCTCAGTCTTTTTCATGTTGTTGCTATGGTGCTTGGCTCGCAAAATGAGTTTTCCCGTATGATTGTGCCGTAAGTTTCACGATCGTGTTTCGTAGCACAGCTTCATCTGACTGATTGTCGTGACGGCAAAGTGTGTCGTGCAGAAGTACACAGAATCCTATATCTCAGGAAAAACACTTGGCATCGCAAAATCCATCAACAAAACTGCAAGGCTGAGGATGAAAGCAGCAGCAAGTCGCGGCCACCGTTTACAGCAGAGTGAAAAAATGTGTGTTGGACCCAGGGAGTGCGCACCTAGCGATTCGCTGACTACTTTATAAGAAGCATTGATTCCCGTGTGAAGCAGCAACGTATACCGTGGATGCATTACTGGAGTGCATGACACAGTGTTTTGCGGATCTACTGGAACACATAACTAGTCGTCGGGATGTGGCTGCATGACAGCTGTCGCAGGTGAACACTACAGTGACCAGACGTGGGCCGTTATACAAGTGCAATGATGATGTATGCTCCGCGCGAGTGCCTAACACTGAAAGCAACATTTTGGCTAGTCAGGAACACTTTACATTTGATAAAATGCCAAAGATATGTTAAGGCGTGCTGGCACGGTTGATGTTGGAGGGACACATACTCAGCATAGGAGACAAATCACGTTTTCTGGAACAAGTGAGCAGGGGTCATGCGAAAGCTGAGTAGACGGTCCGCACCAGAACCAAAGGCACATGATTACCGAAGATAGTATGCATTTGCTTGCTACACACAGATGCACAAGGGACTTTTTTGTGTCGCAGAACCAAAAGACACTTTGCAAATGCATCTACAACGCGCTTGAGGAGGAGTCGCAAAGCAGCAACGGTTTTCAGAGTGCTGAGATACGATGCGCGTACTGCGTCACATCCTTTGTCTCGTGGAGTGATTGCATCAAAGCGCACTGTTGGAGCCAGCTGCCCCAGGTGAATTATGATGATTGTGACTGTATAGCAGTACGTTTGTACTGCTGGTTTGTGTCCCAAATGAATGCCCAGAATTTCAAGACCTGCATTTGTCACGACAGGATTGCTACAAGTTGCACAGAATGCCGGGGACGCGTTTAGAGCTGCTTGTGGTTTTATTTTGGAATGATCGTGAACACACGCACACGCGCCATTGCAAACAATTTTGTCATCGAAGGCGCATTAGCATCAATGCGACAGGTACAGATAGCCACATACGTGCGGAAAGCAGACGGCATATGCTTGCGGACAGAAGGTGAGCATGCGTGGGCTGCAGGCCGGTGACGACGGGGCTTTGATATGCAGCAACCACCAATCTCGAACATCATGTGCTTCTACAGAGCGCATCATGATTTGCTGCAAGGAGGCAACGTTCCGCAAAGTGCTAAGGTAAGGCGAGCATTCCCGGTCGAGTCTTCTGTCCCGTCCAATGATTGCATGACAGCATTATTACTCCCGCTAACTGCCCCAGGTTAAAAAAGTGATCACCAGGCCTGGACAGCAGTGTGCACTTACTTATGGTGTACTCTCCATATGAATCAACAGACACCCATGGATAGCACTTGTCACGTCATGATCAAAATGTCGATAGCACATTCAGAGATGTTCGTGATTTTATTTTGGAGTGCTTGTGCACACACACGTTTCCCTGCAATCGATACTACAAGTGAATGTTACACAGTGCTCATGTGGCGAGCACACCACAGCTTGTATACGCGATCCGCAAACACCAGAACAAGTCGCATGTACCTGTGCCCAGAAAGTGAGCATGAGCCTGTTGACGCCAGACGCCCTTGAGGCAACGATTCGTCGCAAAAGCAGACCGAATGCTTTAACTTGTTTTATAGTGCACTCATTCACTTGCTGCAGGGCGCCAGCAATCTCTAGAGCGCTGTTCTGCCATTAATACACTGACTCCAGTCTATCGCCTCGTGCAGCGACTGCTTCACGACATCATTGCAGGCATCTGCTGCTCCACGAGACCACTACGATATCCAGTTCAGGAAAGCAGTGCGCATCATGACGTTCCAGCGGTAGGCTTGTATTAGTGGTACATTGCGTGAATGCTGAGCTTCTCAAAGCTATCTATTCTGAAGTCGGGATTAGTGCGCATTGCATCGAATGTCAGTGACACGATATGTTCGTGACGCTGGCGTAGGATGGTGGTCCATGCAGCAGAGGCGCCACCAGATCAAGCAGTTTTCTATGCGACGACGGATGAGCGCTCACTTGGGGGTTGCAGAAAGGCTTGTGCATGCGATCCGCACACACTAGGACTAGGGGCTTGTGCTTGTGCACAGAAAGTGAGCTAGTGTCTGCTGAAGGCAGGTGCGGATGGGGCCACAATTTGTCGCGAAGACGAGCGCAACACAGCGCACGCAAAACAGAGGCACTAGCACGAATGTGGGTAGCAGAAGAGCGCTTGAGGGTGTTGCGTGGCGCCGCACTATTATAATGAAGTCGGTGGCATAACGTTGGTAGTATCGAAACTGCGATGAATACGGATGTAGGACGAGACGGGCGGGATCAATAAATCGGCGCATTTGTGCAATATCGGCTACGCAGACTCTGTGCAGGGCGGTTACGAGTTTCACGACGAGGCAGCTGCCACCGGAAATATTTCCTTGCACGTCTGGGCTTTCGGCAGGTCACGCGTGTCAGGAGTGGGTACCTGCTCAACAAGCGAAAGTGCAAGTTTCACTGTTGAGACAGCTAGCATTTGCAGGGAAGCCATGAACTGCGGATGCAAAGTACGTGTTCCAAGCACGGTGTCAAATATTTCGGACAACAGGACGTGCGTCTGCGATTGGCGCTAACGCGTGGGAACGAGGGTTACCTGGATTCAATAGCCCATATATCATGTTCGGCTGCGTCTCGCGGCCGAGCGCAGCAAGGGAAACCTTGAGAAGCATGGGACATTCCTTTGTTCCTGACGCATCTTTTCCGGACGTGTCGTCCCAAGGAGTTGGCCAGACCAGTGTCGAACGAACTCACTGCAGACTAAATCGAGTCTTTCGCCTAGTGCAGCGACTGCTCGACGGCATCAATGCAGGCATTTGCTGCCCTAGGTGAACATTACGATGTTCAGTTCAGGGAAGCAGTGCGCATTATTACGTTTCAGCAGTAGACGTATACTAGCGGTGCATGCTCCTCAGGAATGCTCAAGTGCTCAAGGCTACTGCGCATTGCATCGAATGTCAGTGACACGATATGTTCGTGACGCTGGCGTAGGATGGTGGTCCATGCAGCAGAGGCGCCACCAGATC
>NW_013654952.1:0-5533 GCF_000499385.1 Eimeria necatrix
TGGTTCTACAGTCGTATCGTGAGAAGGCAAAGGAGTGGATCCGATCCCACGGGAGTGTGCTAATTAGTCTAGGGCCGCTGTGCGGTATTTGCATCATGCATAAGCGTTATCATGATCGTGTTTCATTTTTAATGCAGAGCGTGTTTGTGCCTTTTACTTGCGAGACGTTTATCACGGTTTGAAGGTACATGAGAATGGCGTTGACACGTTTATATGTGCGTGCAAGTTGAGGCGCACATTTGCTGAGCGAGAAGTTGCGAGGGTTTGCTTTCAGGGAGATAGATGTGAGTAACGAGCTTTCAGGAGCGTTGTCTGGCCGTTGGAGGAGCTTATGCATCTCAGCATATGCTTTATCGTGGCTCCAGAGCAAACGCGTTTCGTATTCGATTTGTTTTACTGCATCTCGTGGAGTGCTCGTGGGACGGCCTCCTGCGTGCTCAGGACACAAAAGGTCTTGCGGATCACGTGCTTCAGAACTGAGACTAGCGCAAGCATTTTCTTTCGGATGCGCAGCTCAGCTTTGATAGAGTCGTCACAATGTGAGTGTGCAGTACGATGCGCTACGCTAGTGAATGGAAATGGCCAGTTGTTTTGATGCAGACTGTGACCTGTAAGGGTTTGGGCCGCTTTATTGTGTGCAGGACGTACGTCAGTCAAGATCTGCGTGCCATCGGCGCATGTACTGTTGAAAGGCTAGGTCGTGGAGTCGAACCGAGGCACTTGTCGTGAGTATTTTAAGGCTGTCCTGCAATGCGTGCACCACGCGCAAACGATCTCGTGATTGTGTGTCATTGCTGGTGCATAGCGTGTTTGTACCTTTTACGCGTGAGGCGTTTCCCACGCCTTCAAGATACATGTGAATGGCGATGACACATTTGCTGAGCGAGATGTTGAGACCATTCTCGAAGGCGCAGAGATGTGTGTTACCAGCTTTCTGGCGCGATATCTGGCCGTAGAAGAAGATTATTCATCCCAGCATATGCCTTATCGTGGCTCCACAGCAAACGCGTTTCTTATTCGATTTATTTTACTGCATTTCGTGGTGTGCTCGTGGGACGGCCTCCTGCCTGCTCAAAACAAACGGTCTTGCGGATCACGTGTTTCAGAACTGAGACTAGCGCAAGCGTTTTCTTTCGGATGTGCAGCTCAGCTTTGATAGATTTGTCACAATGCAAGTGTGCAGTGCGATGCTCTACGCTAGTGAGTGAAAAGGCACGCAGGGTAGTTTGTTTGCGATGAAGAATAAACGCTGTCAAAGTTTTGCTCTACGTTGTTTGTGCCATTAAGGATCGCTGTTGAATTTGGTTTCTAGGTCATGACGCTTTTATTTCTCTGGCATATCATGCGCGACGCTATGTTATCGCAGTCCACAAGCTTCCTACTCTTGAGCCACTGAAGAAACAGTTGTTAGGGCGCTCACGAAAGTATTAGTTGACTCTGGATCATACGATAGCCGAACAAAATGCTGGCCTAAGAACTATGTTGGAATCAGCTTGAATCTGGTATGATTTGCTGCGCTTCATACGCTTGTTGCCACAGCGCTGCGTAGACGCGTGTTGTGATTACTGTAATGCGCAAAGGCTAGGTCGTCTATTTCTGCGAAGGCTCTTGAAGAGCAATTTCACGATTCGTTTGGTATGCTACAGTGCCAAACGCGTTATTCAGGGCGTAAGCTTTGGTAACCGTAACTAGTTGGTAGACTGTGATATTGACTAGGAAGCAAGGATGCTACTCTCAGACACTTGCTGCGACGACCTTTATTGCTGGAGCAATGCGGGATGCATTTGCAGAGCAGTTGGTCTTTTCTGCCAATGATTGTAGCGCCGTGCGGTCGTTAATGCCTGAAGCCGGCTTTTTGCTTGTTGCTGTACCAGTAGACACTATCCATTCGCAGTTAGAATAGACTGCATGCTGCAGTTATTGTGGTTGTCGCTGCAAATTAAAATGCGTCAAGAAAATATCGAGGCACCTGATGAAAAAGAGCTTCCATGTGCTTTGAAATGAAACTTGTCATTTATTTTATTCACATTGCCCTTCTGACTAGTTGCAGCGTGAAAGGATAAAAGTTATCTTCTCACATGATGATGCAGGCAGTACGCTCATACAGCGTTGGCCATCGTTGCTGTGCACGCAGGAAAAACGGCAAGTGGCCGAGGGCCAGTTCAATGAACGTATTAGTGCTTCATGTGTCATGTGGAATGCGCGTACCAATTGGAGCATCGCGATTCATGACTGCAACCAACGATGAGGGGCTACGTACGAGCACCATACTACACTACATGAATGTTTGCTGTCAGCTTGGCTTCAAAACTTCGTATTGAGCGTCTGCTGACGTGCATTCAACATACATGTAATCAAACAAATTGGAAGGCTTAAGTACTTTATTTCATATGTATGCACAGCTCCGTTGCTGCTGCAAGCAGCAAAGCCTTTATAGTACGCCACTGCATTATGACCACTACGAGTCTGCGAACTGCAGCCAGTACGTGTAATTACAATCAACACATCTTTCGTTGTACGCATACGTTTAAAGCTCGCATGGGCGCATATTTTCGAAAGTTTGAGCTGGATGGAGAACCTTTAGTGCTATACGGCTTGACGAGAAAAATCAATTTTGAATCCTAATAATACAGGTATTAAGCCATGGGGATCTTCACGTACAGTGCTGCATGCACCGCCCTCTGTGCGGCTACAGGTAAGATGCTTAACTGGATGCATTTTTCGGTAACCATGCTTTCCTTTTATTGTTTGTATATTTATAGCGCTCTGCAAGGTTCACCTAAGAAACCAAGAAACAATAATGGCATCCTTGGGATTATGTAGATGCTCGTGGCTGTTTCTGCAGAGTGTGTATGCATGCATTCCAGCCACGCACTCATGCAGATATCGATGCACACCATCTTTCGCAACACAATGCTGGGTTGCCTGCTTCCAGGCAAGTACAAGTCTCTAGCACATGACGTATTGGTGTTCTGTGGTCTACGCAGCGTTTACAAACAAGGGCTGTGTAGACATTTGTCATTCATTCCCTCGGGTCGCTGGATGCGGTGCAGAAGTCTCCTTTTTATCTTACATTTTCATGACGATACGCTTTCTAAAACAAATTACTTGCAGGTATTCAAAAGGAGTGCAATCGCGTTGCAGGGCGTACGTTACTGTAGACAAAAGAACACGGAAAGTAACTGTGACCAGAGCGAGGCTCCCACATTTACGGATGTTAGGCGTCAACTACATTTTGACATATCCCTTCTAAGCTTGATTTGGCGGTTTCCAGGTGATGCGGCATGGTTGTGCCCATTCAGATTTTCCAATGATCACATATATGAAACAATATCAAGGATTCGACAATGGCGTTGCTCGTGTTGAATGCCGTCTTCTGTTGGAGTCCATGTAATTTTAATTGTGTCTACTTTTCATGGGTTCACAGCGACGGAAACCATCAAAAGCCACTGTAGAATCTTGCAGGTACTATCGAACCGACGCATACCTTCATTAGGGAGCAGAGTACCATAATGCTTAGCAGAAATTTGGAAAAGCTCAAAGATATCCCGGCTCATACCACCCCGAAGGTTGTACGCAGAATGATACAGGAAGCATTATTTGCATTCGTGCTGCACAGAGCAGTTGGTGATGGCTCTGCATGCCTTTTATGAAATTTGTTGTGCGCCTCACCGAACACCCCTACGAACATTCAGCGTGCTGCTCTCTGCAGTGATTCGGTAGCACACATCAGCTGCATGCGCCCACAAATCAAGCCTTGTTTGACCCTGGCTTTGCAATCGTTTGTTACTTCTGATTGTCATCCTCGATTATGCCACACTGTGGAAACCTTAAGTTTAAATGCCCAAATACATACTGTGAGCTTTGCTTGTTGTATGATGTGGATGCTCCCGACATATCTGCTGGTCGCAATGTTCAAGAATCCTTTTGACGTTATGCATATGATGGTGAAAGAGTTACCAGATCCTTATGGCATGCAGCCTGTACGTGAAGATACAAGTTTCCCCACCTGGGAATTTCCTGCTGGAAACAATACTGCTTTTCTTGCTGAGCAGTTCATATAAATTGCAATGTGAGGGGTATCAAATTGCTGCAAAAGGATTGGACTTCGTGCCTACTCAATCGGAATAAAGTTAAATTTTCACGAGGTCCTTGCTCAGGAAGGGAATCAAGTTTATTGTGGCAATTGTCGGTAAGCTCTTCATAAGGGGCTATGATCTGACAGAACCTTTTTTGTCACCTTCCACCGGGCCAAACATCACAATTGCGACTGTTTGATAGTAGTCAAATTGCGTTGTTCGGAATCCTTGCTGTTGTACGTCATAATGTGCACATGGCTTATCATCTCTTCTGCGGTCTAAATCGCACTACATTCATTGTATGCTGTAAATAAGAACGATGCCGCAAGGAATGCCTGAAGAGTACCGCGCGTGAGCCCTGGCAAAACAACTACTCCCGCGTGCGTAGCTTCACAAACGCAGTAATGGAAACACCTCGCAAATTTCTTCTAGCAATGAAGTACAAATGTTGCAGGGCGGATGGCCCCGCGTAAAGGCTGGAAAATTAAGCTGAGCACTTGGAAGAGATGCAAGCAATGTGGCAAATCAGCGCCCCCTATGTTCACACCACGCCTTGATTCATTGAGGTTGTCGTCTATGCGTTCCTTCATCAGCCGGTTGCAAGGTTACTGTGGGGGACCACAAGGCGTAGCGCAAACAGTGATTTTTTCCTCATAAAGCACTCATCCTGTTTAGCAGTGGACGCACTATGCATGCGATAATTCCAAATGCACGACTTGACAGGGAGTACGAGTAGATTAAAAAAAGGTCTTGAGATGTGGCTTGGGTCGTCTTGAAACGTCCTTTCGGTGGGCGGCGTACCGTGTACGGTCTATTTTGTGCGAAAGCGAAACTCGTCTAGTCCGCCTGTCAACAGTAGACGTCATGTAATTGTGCGTTTTTTGCGCTACGCAGAGCGGTGTATTCGGTACCGAGCAATCATTTGGATTGCATACAATTCTGAACTAGAGAAAAGACGTATGCATTTTGCTGTTTGCGTTCACACAAATCGCGTCATTCGCGTCGGCAGAAAACATAGTTGCAAAAAATACACGCGAGTCTCCCCTTTGCACGGACTCACGGAATGCGCCGAGCAAACGTTGCAAGCACTGTTGGATAGAGGAAAGCTGCTCTGCTGATGTTGTTAGCTATAGGCATCAGAAGAGCAAGCTTCGCAACACTTGGAGAGCAACATAGCATTTATGGTGGGTTTCTTCGTAGCCGGTAGGTGTAGAAAATTTGCAATGCGTGCTTGCAGAACCTCAGTGTACTGAATGAGAAAGCTTGTGTCTCGCAGCTCATAAAAGTTGCAGCGAATACGACGTTTCTGAAACGAGCGCTCATCATGATCGACCAGTAGCTTCCCTTCCACTCGTGTACGAGCAGAAGTAATATCGTGTACATGATAGCTCAAACGCAAAGCTTGCACCACACATATGCACTGTTATGCACGGGCATGAGAAAGTGAAGCACGT
>NW_013654952.1:5633-7832 GCF_000499385.1 Eimeria necatrix
CGATGAGAAAGTGAAGCACGTTTCTTTTAGTCGTATGATTGTGACACTTTTGTTCGGAAATGTCGGTGATGAGGGCTTGATGGAACGTCGTCATAGGCGGCTTTGCCGGTCGGTGGTGAGTGACAACAGTTTTCGATTAGATTGGTAAGTAGAAGTCTGATACTAGATCCATGATATGTCATCTTGTTCGTTTCATGCAGCCAGTATGTGGAAGCCTATGCTATTAGGTTCCGGGGTGTTGGGGTAGCTGCGTAGTTCGGGCGATATATGGAGTGCGGAAGATGTACCAGTAAGTAATGAGTTGTCACATATGTATGATGGATTAGCGCGAGCACACCCAGGGGACGAAGCGCTGCTCAGGCGCACGCTGTCATCTATAATTTGGTTTCTCTGTCTCTGCTGTCTTCGAAATTACTGGCGACACTTGTTTTTCACGACGGCGTTTTTATATGAACTAGAACGCACTCGCCACATCGCTCTGCTGACTACAGCAAAGACCAACAAGTGCACTCGCCACACTGTGATGTCACCTGCACAATGCGCCGCAACGCAGACGTTTCTACGTGGGACTCTTCATGCATTTCACTCGAGTTTCCGGGAGCAATTGCGACGCGTGTCGTCACGAAAATGAACCGATTTTAAAGGGAGTATGCGCAACTTTTGCAAGGTGTCTGCAAGCTGTTTAGGGCGTCGCAGAGTTGGGGAATATGTTTTGTTCATTTGCTGCACGTTCTTTAAGGTTGCGTACAGGTCTTTGGTAAGTTTGTTGAGCAGCACTTGTGCCTCCTTTGCCTTGCACTAGATGTTGGAGTGAGTCAGGCAACGTGGTTGTGGCCAGGATGCCTTTATCGTGGTGAACGTTTAGCGGCGACAGAGACATGAACCCAGAGCTTGTGCTGTTCCGGATACGTGACAGGCAACACGCAGGAAACAACTGGCAGACTACGTCCAGCGTCGACATGTCGTTCGCGTGGAGTGTTGAAGTGATTATTGTGGCCTCATCGAGCATCGCTCAGCGACTCGCAAAATTTGAATGGATAAGCCTGTGCGTGTGTGGAATGCAGACATTGGAGACCTGGACAAGGAGAAAACCTTTGTGTGGCATTGCGTGGGCAAGCTGGCTCCACAATTTCAACTCTCATCATTATCGATGTGATGTCATGCCGCTGCATGAAGCGGTGCCCCTACTGTACGCACCAAACACGCCACTTCCACTTCATTCGTTTTCCGATGCCTTTCGATGAACGGAAACACTCTTCTTGGAGAGTCACGAGGTACAATGTCAGCTGCTTGTTGCGCCCTGTGTCTACATTCGTTGAGTGTTTTTGGCTTTGATGTATTTCTCATTGCCACTTGGCTTAAAGCCTGTACGTGAACGTGTATGACCTTAGCCTCTTCATAATGCAGACGGTTAGAGCCTTGGTGTCGGCTTATTGTCAGCCGCTCGAGTCGAAGATATGCAACGCATTATTTTCATGGCATGGCGAGACGGATAAAGTTTGCTAGCTGAGGGTGATGATTGGGTTATGGTGGAAAGGGCTGCGTGCAAAGTAGCACCTGTTGAGTGTTCGCTCATTCTAAAAAGCCTTTAGGACGTGGCAGCGCCTGTGTATGGTCAGTGGCTTGCTGTTGGTCGCATTTCCTTCCAGGGTGCACATATACAATAGAGAATATCGAGTAAAGCAAAAGGGAAGGAAAGAAGCCCTGGAACTTGGCAATGAGGAAAGATGTGCAGGCGGCAGCATTTGCAAGACTGCAAGTGGGTGGGACTTATCGTGTCTGCCGCCGTTGAGCGAATGTCATCCCGTGCGTATTGGGAAAGGAAGCTTAGCACTTGAAGCGATGGGATGGGATGCATGCAATCGTGGGGATCGAGCCGCTTGCAAGTTCACACCACGCTTTGTCTCAGTTTCGTAATCGTCTATACGTTTCTTCATCTGCCCGTTGCGAGGGCATTGTGAGGAAGCGCAAGGCATATTGCCGGCAGTGATGAGCTCCCGATACATAGTCCGCGTCATGTTTGGCAGTGCACGCGTAATGCACGGGGTAATTCCGAGGGCATGACTCGGCAGGGAGTAGGCGTCGGTAGAGAAGGAAAGGTATTGGGAAATGGTTTGGGCCGTCATGTCTCGAAACGTTCATGCTTGCCGGCGCTGGAAACACAAGTTCTGTTGCCAGTTGACAGATATGGACATGCTG
>NW_013654953.1:0-15000 GCF_000499385.1 Eimeria necatrix
GTGCTGCTGCTGCTGCTGCTGCTGCTGCTGCTGCTGCTGCTGCTGCTGCTGCTGCTGCTGACCTGGGAAGCCTCGCTGCAGTTGAGGATTTCTTTGTTTTCCATGACCCAAGTGATGATGCAGTGGCTTTGGTGCAGCTGCATGCGCAGCGCTTTGCCTTCTCCGAAGACAGCCTTCGACCACACTTCGTCGCGGCTCGGGTCGTACACAAACAACGCAGCCTGCAGCAGCAGCAGCAGCAGCAGCAGCAGCAGCAGCAGCAGCAAAAGCAGTGGCAGCAGCTCATGAGTTAGGGTGAGGATATGCTCTCATGGGACCGGCATGCATGCAAGCATGTAGTGCTTAGAAAGCTCGTGGCTAGCTGCAGGATTATCTAGCTAGCTAGTCCGCTAGCTAGCTAGCCAGTTAGCTAGTTAGCCAGTGAGCTAGCTAGCCAGCTAGCTAGCTAGCCAGTTAGCTAGCTAGCTATCTGGACCTCTAGCTAGCTGCCTAGCGTGCTAACTTGCTAGCTGACAAGGCCTCTAGTCAGCTAGCTAGTAGCTAGCTAGCTAGCTAGCTAGAGAGCTAGCTAGAGAGCTAGCTAGCTAGCTAGCTAGAGAGCTCACCCTCTCGCAGTGGAAGAGTTTGGGGCCGTCGATTAAGACTGTCTCGAAGATTGTGTCGAGCTGTACATACACCCCACGTGAGCAGCAGACAAAGCCACAGACGGTCAGCTAGCTAGCAGCTAGCTGTTACTGCAGCAGCTAGCTGTTCCTGCAGCAGCTAGCTGTTCCTGCAGCAGCTAGCTGTCGCTAGCTGCTGTCTGTAGTTAGCTGCTGCCTGTAGCTAGCTTCCGTCTGTAGATAGGCGCTGTCTGTAGCTAGCAGCTAGCTGCAGCTAACTGCTAGCTGTAGCTAGCAGCTAGCTGTGGCTAGCTGCTGCCTGTAAGCTAGGCAGGCAACTAGCTAGCTAGACAGGCAGCTAGCTAGCTAGGCAGACGGCTAGCTAGCTAGAAAGGTAGCTATTTAGCTGGGCCAACAGCTGGCTAGCTAGACAGGCAGCTAGCTAGCCAGGCAGGCAGCTAGCTAGCTAGGCAGACGGCTAGCTAGCTAGCCAGGCAGCTAGCTAGCTAGGCAGACGGCTAGCTAGCTAGCCAGCTAGCTAGCTAGAAAGTCCTAACCTGCTGCTGGTGCTTCAGCCTCTCGGCCTTGTCCAAGTCCAGCACCAGCAGCTGCAGCATTCCCAAAAGGCAGCCGCAGCAAACCCCAGCAGCGGCACCCAGCGTCTTGGCCACTCTGTGCGCAGCAGAAACAAAAATAAAAATAATAATAAAAATAAAAATAATAAATAGTAATAATAATAATTGTAATAATAATAATAATAATAATAATAATAATAATAATAATAATCATAATCATAATCACATCCTGCGCGGCAGCAGTTCGTGCGCGCAGCAGCTGCTGCTGCTGCTGCTGCAGCAGCAGCAGCAGCAGCAGCTGCTGCTGCAGCGGCAGTTGATGCTGCTGCTGTTGCGGCTGTTGCTGCTGCTTAGGCCACTATCGCTGCTGCCTCTGCTTGAGTCTCTGCTACAACTACTGCCCTTGCAGTGCTGCAGCTTCTACTGCAGCATCTACTGCAGCAACTGCTGCAGCACCTGCTGCAGCAGTTGCTGCAGCAGTTGCTGCAGCAGCTGCTGCAGCTTCTGCTGCAGCATCTGCCTTAGCATCTGCTTCAGCATCTGCTTCAGCTTCTGCTGCAGCTGCTGCTGCAGCACCTGCATCAGCAGCAGCACCATCTGCCCAGCACCATCCCCACCACCAGCACCATCACCATCACCATCACCAGCACCAGCAGCAGCAGCAGCAGCAGCAGCAGCAGCAGCAGCAGCAGCAGCAGACCCGAAGGCCGCGGAGGCGCGCTGGGCCGGGCTGAGGAGGGGGGCGGGGACTCCGAGGCGGCTGGCGAGGGACTCAATGGAAGAGCCGAAGAGAACTCCTGCGGTGTCACTACACAGCTGCCCCACTGCAGCAGCAGTCAGCGTCGCCAGCCCGAACTGCACCCCCAACGTCGTGTCCAGCAGCTGCAGCAGCAGCAGCAGCAGCAGCAGCAGCAGCAACGCAGCAGCAGCACAGGCAGCAGCGGCAGCACAAGCAGCAGCGGCAGCACAAGCAGCAGCGGCAGCACAAGCAGCAGCGGCAGCACAAGCAGCAGCAGCACAAGCAGCAGCAGCGAAGCAGCAGCAGCAGCAGCAGCAGCAGCAGCAGCAGCAGCAGCACAAACAACAGGGGGAGAGCGACATGAAAGGCTGGTGCAGTAAGCTGCCGCTGCAGCTGCATGCAGCAAAACATGAATTGTGCATATCGACGTGCTGCACCTGCATGCATGCAAGTGTGCATGCATGCAAATATGCATGCATATTGCATGCAAATTGCATGCGTTTTGCATGCATTTTGCATGCATTTTGCATGCAAATTGCATGCAATTTGCATGCAATTTGCATGCATTTTGCATGCATTTTGCATGCAATTTGCATGCAGACTTACGTCTCCAAGGCGAATCATTATCAGCTGGTCCATCAGCCCAAAGCCAACCATTGGCAGCGCAGCAACTCCAAAGACATGCCACACTTCGCGCCAGCTCAAGTGCCCAGCCTGCTGCTGCTGCTGCTGCTGCTGCTGCTGCTGCTGCTGCTGCTGCTGCTGATTGTCATGGTGATTGTGGTGGCGGTCATGCTGCTTTCCGCTGCCTCCCGTGGCACCACCTAGTGTACCAGCCCCCAGGGGATAAAGCTGCTGCTGCGGCTGCAGCTGCTGCTGTCGCTGCTGCTGCTGCTGCTGCGGCTGCTGCTGCTGCTGCTGCTGCGGAAGTGGGGAAGGGCAATCTTGGGAACTAAGGGGACCCTCCTCAGGCAGCTCGTGCTGCTGCTGCGAATGCTGCTGCGAATGCTGCTGCGAATGCTGCTGCTGCGAATGCTGCTGCTGCGAATGCTGCTGCGAATACTGCTGCGAATGCTGCTGCGAATGCTGCTGCTGCGAATGCTGCTGCGAATGCTGCTGCTTGGTTGCAAGTGAAGAACGTGCAGCAGCAGCAGCAGCTGCTGCTGCTGCAGCACGCGCTGCATCGCATTGAGTACCAAAGTAAGAATGGGGAAAGCGCGAGCTCCACAGCCTTTGTGCTGCATTTAGCTGCTGCTGCTGCTGCTGCTGCTGCTGCTGCTGCTGCAGCTGCTGATGAAGCAGCAAGCCGCAACGACTCAGAGCGGCGTCATTGTTGGCACGATATCCATGTACAACAGGAACCACTGATCTGCTGCTGCTGCTGCTGCTGCTGCTGCTGCTGCTGCTGCACTCACTTGACAGCAGGCAGCCCCCGTCGGCGCTGACCTCCCCGCCCTTTCTGCAGCTTTTCCTACTGACTTTCAAATATCTGCTGCTGCTGCTGCTGCTGCTGTTATTGCTGCTGCTGCTGCTGCAGAACGCGCTGAATAAAGTGACTCCGAATGGCGATCTGTTGCTGCAGCTGCTCGCTAAGCTGCTGCTGTTGCTGCTGCAGCAGTAGCAGCAGTGGCAGCAAAGGCAGGAAAGATAGCTCCCACTCTTGGCGCTTGTGCTGCCCCTGCTGCTGCTGCTGCTGCTGCTTCTGCTGCCGCTGCTGCTGCTCTGATCTGACGCAGGTTGATGCGCAGCAGCAGCTTGCAAGGAAGCAGTCAGTTTCCTACGTGGCAGCGGTGGCCGTGTTTCTGCTGCTGCTGCTGCTGCTGCTGCTGCTGCTGAGGCTGCTGCCCTTACTGATGCAGCCTCACCTGGCGCTGTAGCTGCTGCTGCAGCTGCTGCTGCCGCTGCTGCTGCGGAAGTCGACACTACCTCGTGTCTCACGCATGCTGCAGCAGCAGCAGCAGCAGCAGCAGCAACAGGAGCAGCAGCAGCAGGAAAATGGACACAACAAAGCCGCCGTGGCCTGAGGCGTGGGGCCCCAGCCAGAGCAGCAAAAGGAAACAAAAATCGGCGCGTCATGATCCGCCTGTTGCTGCTGCTGCTGCTGCTGCTGCTGCTGCTGCTGTTGCTGCTGCTGCGGGTCTAGGTCTCAAGCAACAGCAGCAGCAGAAGCTGCGGCTGCTATCGCAGGTGCTAGTTATGAGCAGTTGGACACGAGGCCAGGAAAAAATGGAAAAAAAGGGCCCCGGTGCTGCTGCTGCTGCTGCTGCTGCAGCTGTTGCTGCTGCTGCTGCTGCCGCTGCGGAGGCGGCGGAGGCGGTCTAGTCTATACAGTGAAGCGGCAGCAATCTTGCTGCTGCTTCTGCTGCTGTTGCTGCTGCTAGTGCTGCTGCTGCTGGTGCCACTCATAAGGCGGCGGATCCATTGTTGCCCAGCCAGCCAGTCAGTGACTGTCTGCTTCAGGTGCTGCTGCTGCTGCTGCTGCTGCTGCTGCCGCTGCTGCCGCTGCTGCCGCTGCTGCCGCTGCTGCCGCTGCTGCTGCTGCTGCTGCTGCAGCTAAACTAGAGACGAGTCAAGGCCACTGAGGGACCCTCCGTTCTCTCGGAGGGTTCCTTTGACTGTCTACACATTTTAAGGGAGCAGCGGCCCTACCCAAGTGTTGCTGCTGCTGCTGCTGCTGCTGCTGCTGCTGCAGATGATTCAGCTGCCGACGCTGCCGCCGCTGCTGCTGCTGCTGATCAGGCAGCTGCCACTGTTGGCCCTTCTGCTGCCACTGCTGGTGAGTCGACCAATTGCCTGCATGCAGCAGGTCTTGCTGCAGTTCAGTGCCAGGAGCAGCAGCAGCAGCAACAGCAGCAGCAGCAGCAAAAAGCGGGCGGCGGCTTGAGAAGGTTGCAGTTCAAAGGCTGGTCCCGTCAGTACCTTCTTCTGCTAAGCAGTAAGTCACTGGCTCTCTGCTGCTGCTGCTGCTGCTGCTGCTGCTGCTGGTGCTGCTGCAGAAGGCAGTGTGACTTCTTGAGGTGTACGTACACTGCGGCGAGCCGCACCGGCCAACATGCAGCACCAGCAAAAGCAGCAAAGAAAGAAAGTGGAAAATAATAATTAAAGATAATAATAAATATAATAAATAAATGATATTCTTAATGCAGCGAGCCCTAAGGCCTGCAGCCGGCCCGGCCCGCCCTGCGCCTCCGGGTCTGCTGCTGCACTGTGCTGCTGCTGCTGCTGCTGCTGCTGCTGCTGCTGCTGCTGCTGCTGTGTTGTTCTTGCTGGTTTTGTTCAGTGGCTCTTCTGGGCTGACAGAAGATCCCGCAGGCGGGCTGATGGAAGCCAGAGCCGCCGCCGCTGCTGCTGCTGCTGCTGCTGCTGCTGCTGCTCGCCGCGCTGTTGCTGCTGCTGCCGTCTCGCTGGCTTTGTTGCTGAGACACAGACAAAGAAGAGCCTGCGGCTTTTGCTGTTTATCCCAACGGCAACTCCTGCTGCTGCTGGTGCTGCCCCTCCTGAGGCTACTGGCTGCTGCTGCTGCTGCTGCTGCTGCTGCTGCGGCTGCAGCAGCGAGGCTCACGGCGGCTGCCACTGAGCGGCTGGGAGCGGGCGGCCGCTGCAGCAGCAGCAGCGCAGCAATTGTGTCTTTTATTCTTTTTTAAAGTTGCAAATATATTTTAATTTTAAAAAAATAAAAAGAAATACTTAAAAGCTGAATAGCCCCGCAGACAGCAGCAGCGCAGCGGGCGGCCGCGCGAGAGCCACTGCAGCAGCCAGCAGAATACTGCAGCAGCACGAGCAGCAGCAGCAGCAGCAGCAGCAGCAGCAGAACGCTTCAAAATCACTCAAATATGGCCTTTTTGGTCTTTTTAAATATATTTAATTCCAATTTATTGCCAAGTTTTAAATATAATAAAACAAAAGACCAATAGGGGGCCCCTGGGGCCCCTGCCAGATCTGCTGCACCAGCGGTCACCTCGCTGCCCACGCCGCTGCGGTGAGCAGCAGCAGCAGCAGCAGCAGCAGCAGTAGCAGCAGCAGAAACAACCACAACAGCAGCAGCAGCAGCAACAGCAGCAACAGCTGTTGCTGCTGCTGCAGCAGCAGCAGCAGCAGCCAGGGTCACCTCGCTGCGGGTCACCGCGTGGGTTTGCTGCTTTTGTCTTTTTGCATTTAATTCATTTAAATAAATTTATTTTTTTCTTTTTTGTCTTTTCACTTTTCCCCAGCTTTGCTGCTGCATGCATGCATTTGAAACAGTTGGCATTTCATAAGTACTTTCAGCAGCAAAACAATAAATAAATAAATAAATAAATAAATAAATAAATAAATAAATAAATAAATAAATAAATAAATAAATAAATAAATAAATGAGGCAAATATTAATTTGGATTATAACAGATTTGAGTGCAAATAAAAATGCTGCATAAACTTTTATCCTTTTGCTGCTCCCTTAAATCGCTGAGTGGCTCTGCTGCTGCTGCTGCTGCTGCTGCTGCTGCTGCTGCTGCTGTAGCTGAGGTAGCTGCTGCTGCTGCTGCTGCTGCAGCTGTTGCTGGCGCTGCAACTGCTGCTGCTGCAGCAGTTGCAGAGCAAGAGCGGCGACGCGAGAGTACGTCTGCTGCTGCTGCTGCTGCTGCTGCTGCAGCAGCAAGAAGAATTTGAGGCAGCTGCTGCTTTCTTTTGCTGCTGCACCAAACTATAAAAACAATTTCTACAAATTCTTTTTAAAATTAATTTGTGAAGAAATATTTAAAATGGCATTTGCAAAAAAACATTTTTTAAAATATAAATAAATGCATAAAGCCTTTAAGAACTTTTAAAAAACAAAATTCCATTTTTTAATTAAAAAGAACTGCAGCAAGTGCCAATTTGCTGCCAAAAAAATAATTTTTAAATCAAATTTTGCAGCAGCAAATTAAAATTGCTTTTATACTTTTGCTGCAGTTCGAAAGGCTGCAGCGCATGCAAAATTTGCAAAAAAATAAAAGAAATGAATTTGCAATTAAATAATTAAATACAATTAAACATAATTAAATATAATTAAATATAATTAAACATAATTAAACATAATTAAATATAATTAAATATAATTAAACATATTTAAACATGATTAAATATAATTAAATATAATTAAACATAATTAAACATAATTAAATACAAATAAATAAAATTAAATACAATTAAATACAACTAAATACAATTGAATACAGCTAAATACAACTAAATACAATTAAATACAATTAAATACAATTAAATACAATTAAATACAATTAAATATAATTAAATACAATTAAATATAATGAAAAACAATTAAATACAATTAAATATAATTAAATATCTTCAAACTTTATCAAAAGAGAGGCAAATGCATGCGCATGCATGCGCTGCATTTTTGTCTGCAAAAAGACTCCAAGAGGGTCAAATTGTTTTTATTTTTTGAATAAAATAAAATTAAACTTTTTAAAAACATTTATAAAACTTTTATAAAACAAAAAAAACAAAAAACGAACATTTTCAAAACGCATGCATTTTGCCGCAGCTGTACAGACACCCCAGCGCCCGCTGAGGTGTACAGACACCCCAGACAAGCCCCAGTTTATAATTAAATACGTTTTCATTTGTTTATTTATTTATTTATAATTAAATGCGTTTCATTTTATTTATTTATTTACAGTTAAATGCGCTTTCTTTTATTTATTTATTTATAATTAAATGCGTTTTCTTTTATTTATTTACTTACAATTAAATTCGTTTTATTTTATTTATTTACTTATAATTAAATTCGTTTTGTTTTATCTGTTTATTTATATTTAAATTCGTTTTGTTTCATTTATTTATTTATAATTAAATGCGTTTTCATTTATTTATTTATTTATAATTAAATGCGTTTTTATATTTAGATCTGCGCTTAAATAATGCAAACATAAATGCGAATACAAATATAAATATAAATATAAATATAAATATAAATATAAATATAAATACAAATATAAATATAAATATAAATATAAATATAAATATAAATATGCATTTAATTAGTAAATCCCTTTTGGCTGTGCTTCTTGTTTGCTTCTTTTAATGACTGAGACCTAAGTAACTGCTGCGCCTGCAGCAGCAGCAGCAGCAGCAGCAGCAGCAGCAGCAGCAGCAGCAACACTGAGCAGTGAATGGCAGCAGGCGGGGCCAGTGGGGCCCCACAGGCAGCTTGGGGGCCCAAGGGGCCCCCAGTTAGGCAACTTGACAGCCATGGAGGGCAGCAGCAGCAGCAGCAGCAGCAGCTGCTGCTGCTGCTGCTGCTGCTGCAGAAGCAGGTGACCACTGGTCACAAGCCCGGCTGCGCGGTGGCTGTTGCTGCTGCTGCCGCAGCAGCCGTTGCTGCTGCTGCTGCTGGGCTGCTGCTGCTGCAGTCTTTGGCTCCATTTGCTGCTGCTTTCGACAAATAAAGCAGCAAAAATATAAAACTTTTTAATTAATTTAATTTAAAATATTTTTCTTCTAAAGTAAGCCGGGGGCCCCAGACACACGCAGCAGAAGGCTGCTTTGGCGGGCCCCACGGGGCCCCCCAGCTCCCGCAGCAGCAGCAGCAGCAGCAGCAGCAGCCGCAGCAGCAGCAGCAGCAGCAGCAGCAGCAGCAGCAGCAGCAGCAGCAGCAGCACATTAGTAAGATATTATGAAAGCTGTGTATGGTCAGCTGCGTGAGCTGTCTGTACACCTCAGCTTGTGGGCCTCCCGTCCCGCCGGCTTCTGCGGCGAAGCATTTTCTGAAAAGAATTTAATTAAACATTTTAATTATTTATAAAATGTTTTTTTAATTTATATTCTGGATTGCACGGCCTTTCGTGCTGCTGCAGCAGCAGCAGCAGCAAGTGCAGCATCAGCAGCGGCTACGCAGCAGCAGCAGCAGCGGCCCTCGCTGCAGCAGCTCCGCCTTTACCCACTTTTGCCTTGCAGCAGCAGCAGGCCCTTTTAGTGCTGCTGCAGACCTCCATGGTCTTCTTAGAAGCAGCACTCCCCCAGCAGCAGCAGCAGCAGCAGCAGCAGCAGCAGCAGCAGCAGCAGATTGGGGCCTCTGATGAATCGGCGGCGCCGCCACTCAACTGCTGCAGGGGTGTGGGGCCCCTCTGCAGACAGCAGGGGCCCCTCTTTAGGCCAGAGGCCCTTGCGAGAGTCCCGGGGGCCCCCGGGGGGCCCCCCTAGGGGCCCCCCTAGGGGCCCCCCTAGGGGCCCCCCGGGGGGGCCCCCTGGGGGCCCCCCGGGGGGCCCCCCTGGGGGCCCCGGGGGCCCCCCCTTCTGTAGGTCGGGGGGGGCCCCTCAGTTTGAAAGAAGGGGCCCCCCAGGGGAGGACTGGGGGCCCCCAAGAGAGGTCAGGGGCCCCCCAGATTTGCTGCATAGGGAGGCTGGGGGGCCCCCCGAGGGGCCCCCCAGGCGGCTGTACCCTATTCTGAGGGGCCCCCCAACTCAGGGGGAAGGGGGGCCCCTCTGGCGGCCCCCAGCGAAGAGGGGGCCCCCTGCAGATGAGGGGCCCCCCCTGCGGCTCTGCTCTGCAGCAGCAGCAGCAGAGGAGCAGCAGCAGCAGCAGCAGCAGCAGCAGCAGCAGCACAGGAGGCGGGTGATTCTACAGGAGTCCCCCAGAGCTGCTGCAAGGGGCTCCCATAGTCGTGCTGCTGCACCTCGCGGAGAGGCAGAAGCAGCAGCAGCAGCAGCAAGAAGTGCTGCAGCAGCAGCAGGGGATGCAGCTGCTGCAGCTGCTGCAGCTGCTGCAGCAAACAGCAAAGCTGCAGCGCTCAGGGAAGCAGCAGCAGCGCAGCAAACGCGACAAGCCAAAAGGGAAGCAGCAGCAGCAGAAGCAGCAGATGCTGCTGCTGGCAGCAAGAGGAGGGAAGTGTCCCGAAGAGTTGTTGCAGCAGCAGAGTATGCAGCAATAACAGCAGCAGCAGCAGCAGCAGCACCAGATGAAGCAGCAGCTACAGCAGCAAAGCGAGCCGCAGCAGCAGCCACGAAGTCCGAAGCAGCAGCAGCAGAAAACGGGCCAGCGGAGATTAATAGAAATACAGGGGCCCCGAAAGCAGCAGCAGCAGCAGCAGCAGACGTGCCTGCTGCTGCTGCTGCTGCTGACACTAAAGCCAGCCCAGCAGCAGCAGACGTGCCTGCTGCTGCTGCTGCTGACACTAAATCCAGCCCAGCAGCAGCAGCCGCTGCAGCAGCAGCGCCAGAACAAGCGGCAAATGAAGCAGCAGCAGCAGCAGCAGCAGCAGCAGCAGACACATTAGCAGAAGGAGCTGCTGCAACGGACAGTCGCGCTGCAGGGACAGAAGGGGCTGCTGGTGGGCCAGCAGCAGCAGCAGCAGACAGAGCAGCAGCAGCAGCAGCAGACAGTACAGGAGCAGCAGCAGACAGAGCAGCAGCAGCAGCAGCAGACAGTGCAGCAGCAGCAGCAGACAGAGCAGCAGCAGCAGCAGCAGACAGTGCAGCAGCAGCAGACGGTGCAGCAGCAGCAGACGGTGCAGCAGCAGCAGACAGAGCAGCAGCAGCAGCGGGAAACCCTGCTGCAGCAGCGGGAAGCCCTGCTGCAGCAGCGGGAAGCCCTGCTGCAGCAAGCAGCGTAGCAGCAGCAGAAGCTCCGCCCTTGACAGCAAGGCGAACTGTTGTGCTGGCCTCTAGAGCTCCAGCAGCAGCAGCAGCAGCAGGAGCAGCAGCAGCAGCAGCAGCAACAGAGTCACCTGCTGCTGCTGCTGCTGCTAGTACTGCTGATGCTGCTGACTGCGCCACACCGTGTGCAGCTGCAACAGCTCCAACAGAAGCAGCAGCAGCAGCAGCAGCAGCAGCAGAGACCTCACCAGGTGCAGCAAAAGCAGCACGATCAGCAGCAGCAGCAGCAGAAGCAGAAAGTCCCGTTGCGCTGGGTCCTGCAGCAGCAGCAACAGAGACACCAGCTGCAGCCACACCATCTCCATCATCTCCAGCAGCAGCAGCAGCAGCAGCAGCAGCAGCAGCAGAAGCAAGTGCACAAAGGCCTGCTGCAGTTCGCCGCAGGAGATGTGGCTGGAGCGATGCAGCAGCAACAGCAGCAGCAGCACAAGAAGCAGCAGCACCTGCAGCACGAGGAGCACCGATGCGGGAAGCTGCAGCACCGGCAGCAGCAGCAGCAGCAGCAGCAGCAGCAGCAGCAGAATCTCCAGTAGCAGTGGCAGCAGCAAAACCAGCAGCAGCTGCTGCGGTAAGCGTTACAGGGCTAGGGGTTTTCGTGTGTGCAGCCAGCAGGGTTTATAGCCTAGAATCGAGGGTTTAGGGTTTAGGGTTTAGGGTTTAGGGTTTAGGGTTTAGGGTTTAGGGTTTGGGGTTTGGCTGCACTGCGCCTTAGAGAGGTTTCGAGCGAGGCGACCGGAGATTTGTGGTTTGTGATTTGAGCCGATATAAAAAAGGCGAGGTTAGTCTTTGCTGCTGCTGCTGCTGCTGCTGCTTCTGCTGCTGCTGCTTCTGCTGCTGCGGCTGCTGCTGCTGTTGCTGCTGCGCTGTGGGGTGCTACAGCAGCTATGCTGCTGCTGCGCTTCCTTGCTAAGGGCTGCTTTTGCTGCAGTTGCTGCTGCTGGAGCAGCAGCAGCTGCCGTTGCTGCTGCTGCGCGTCTCCTCCTTCCACAGCTGCTTACAACCGCTCTCGCTGCTGCTGCTGCTGCTGCTGCTGCTGCTGCTGCTGCTTTATAGATTGGCTTTCGGTGGCCCACGGCGGAAGAAGCAGCAGCAGGCAAAGGGTCCCGTGTCTGTGGGGGCAGCAGCTGCCGCACGCAGCAGAAGCAGCAAGAAGCAGCAGCAGCATTGCAGCTGCTGCAGCAGCAAATTGCTGCAGCACGAAAGGAGCGGGGGCTGCCGGACATGGACTTCCTCCGTGCTGCGCTGCTGCAGTGCAGCAAGGAGGCCAAAGCAGCAGCAGCAAACGTGGACACGCTGCGAGCAGCAGCAGCAGCTGCTGCTGCTGACGCCAGATCTGCTGCCTTTGCTGCTGCAGCAGGAAAAGCCAACGACGACCCCAGCAGCAGGCGGCTGGCTGACGCTGCAGCACGTGCTGCGTCGCGTGCTGCTGCTGCTGCTGCTGCTCTGGAGGACGCCACGAAAGCTGCTGCAGCAAAGGCAGCAGCAGCAGAAGAAGCCGAAGCAGCAGCAGCAGCTGCTGCTGCTGGCACCCCCGCTATTGACTTGACGCAAGACCATAAGATGCGGCGGCTGCTGGAGCAGCAGCAGGAGCTGCAGCAGCAGCAGCAGCTGCTGCAGCAGCTGCGCACTTACCAGCTGCACTTCCGCTACACAGAGGCGGGAAAAGCCAAAGAGGTGGGCAGCACCGTTGCTGCTGCTGCTGCTGCTGCTGTTGCTGCTGCTGCTGCTGCTCCTGAGGCTGCTTTGGGGGTGTTTGATGGGCTCGCGCTGCTGCTGCACCTTCTCCTGCTGCTGTTCCCTGTGCACTCCGCCGCAGCCGCCAGCGCTACTGCTGCTGCTGCAGTTGCTGCTGCTGCTGCTGCTGCTGCTGCTGCTGCTGCAGGCGCTGGTGCAGTGCCGCGTGTGCGTCCGCTGCGCCTTCAAGCTTAACTATGACGCGCTGCGGAAGGAGAGCCGCAGAGAAGCAAAGCGGCGGCGGCTGGAGCAGCAGCAAAGGCGGCTGCAGCAGCAGCTGCTGCTGCTGCAGCGAAGGCGCAGCTGCAGCAACAGCAGCAGCAGCAAAGGCCGAGGCTCCCGGCAAAGCAGGTCAGCTTTTCGGGGTGTACGTACACCCCAGCTGCACGGCGAGACACTGCGCGTCAGCAGCAGCAGCAGCATTGGCAGCAGAAGCAGCAGCAGAGGAGCTGCTGAGGCGCTTGTGCTCAGCAGCAGCAGCAGCAGCAGCAGCAGCAGCGACTCCGGAGATTCTGTTGTCTTTAAAGGTGAAGCAGAAGCCCCCAGAAAGAGGAAGGGCTCAGCCAGAACTGCTGCTGCTGCTGCTGCAGAAACAGCAGCGCCAGAAGCAGCAGCAGCAGATGTACTCTCTGATGCAGCAGAAGAAAACCCGGAAGAGCAGCCAGCAGCAGCAGCAGCTGCTGCAGAAGCAGCAGAAGCAAATGCGCCCAGTGCTGCTGCAGCAAAAGGACGAGAGCTTGCTCGCAGGCGCAGCAGCAGCAACAGCGCCACGGGGAAACCGAAGCAGCAGCAGCAGCAGCAGCAGCAACAACAGCCGCCGGAGGAACAGGAGGAGAAGCAACAGCCTCAGCAACAGCAGCAGCAGCAACAGTCGCTGCAGGAGCAGCGGAAGCAGCAACAACCGCAGCAGCAGCAGCAGCAACAACAGCAGCAGCAACAGCAGCAGCAGCAGCAACAGCAGCAGCAGCGGCAGCAGCTCCAGAGAACGCGGCGGCTGCCAGCAGCGTTTGGCAGAAGCGTCAGCCGCACAGTCAGCAGAAGCATCAGCAGGAGCCTCAGCAGCTGCCGCTTCAACAGCAGCAGCAGCAGCAACAGCAGCAGCAGCAGCAGCAGCAGCAGCAGCAACGAAGTCAGGGACAGTCAACGAGAGAGAAGAAGCAGTGCAAAGCCAGTGGCGGCGCCACGCCGCAGAAGCAATTCGCCCTTGAGCCGCAGCCGCGAGAGCAGCAGCAGCAGCAGCAGCAGCAGCAGCAGCAGCAGCAGCAGCAGCAGCAGTAGCAGCAGTAGCAGCAGCAGCAGCAAAAGGTTGCAGTCGCAGCCAAGCACTAGCAATAACGGCAGCAGGGATAGACATAGGGACAGCAGCAGCAGCAGCAGAGTTGACCCCAGGAGCAGAAACAGATATATGTACTACTACAACAGCAGCAGCAGCAGCAGCAGCAGCAGCAGCAGATATCCGCCCTACAGCAGCAGCAGCGACAACAGATATCAGCCCTACAGAAGCAACAGCCGAAACAGGTACCTGCCTGCCAGCAGCAGCAGCAGCAGCAGCAGCAGGTACTTGCCTTACAACAGCAGCAGCAGCAGCAGCAGATACTCGCCGTGGAGCAGCAGCAGCAGCAGACGCCCTGAGTACTCCAGATTTTACTACAGCTCGGAAGACAGAAACCGAATGCCGCAACGAAGCAGCAGCAGCAGCAGCAGCAGCAGCAGCAGCAGCAGCAGCAGCAGCAGATACACGCTGCGGGCAGCAAGAAATGAGCAGCAGCACAGACGCAACAGAAGCCGCAGCGGCAGCAGCAGCCCACCGCTGCGGCGTTCAGGTGTACGTACACCCCAGAAGACACAGAGGCCTGCAGCAGCAGCAGCAGCACCTGCTGCTGCTGCTGCTGCTGCTGCTGCTGCTGCTGCTGACAGGTGCCCAAGGGAGGCTTCGTACAGGAGGGAGACAGCAGCAGCAGATGGCGAGAAACACAGCCGTACCCAAGAAGCAAAAGAAAGAGGAGCAGCAGCAGAGGCTGCTGCTGCTGCTGCTGCTGCTGCTGCGGTTGCCGCTGCGGAGGAAGCAGCAGCAGAAGAAGCAGCAGCTGCTGCAGCAGAAGAGGAAGCAGTTGTTGCAGCAGCAGACGCAGAAGCTGCTGCTGCATGCGGCAGCTTAGCCTTCGAAAGGGCCAGGAGTGTTTCGCTTAGCGCTGCATCTCCAGCTGTGCACTAGTTACCGCAACAGCAGCAGCAGCAGCAGCTGCTGCTGGTGCAGCAGCAGCAGCAGCTGTTGTTGTTGCTGCTGCTGAAGCTTTCGGTGCTGCAGCGCTTTTTGCTGGAGCCCAGGAGTGACTTTGGAGCTGGCTACTCGTGCCATGCTGTTTGCTGCTGCAGCAGCTGCTGCAGTCAGCAGCAGCAGCAGCAGCAGCAGCAGCTCGCTGCTGCTCCTGCGGGAGCGGCTGCTACTTTAGCTTTTGTAACATGCAGCTAGCTAGCAGCTAGCCAGCAGCTAGCCAGCAGCTAGCCAGCAGCTAGCTGGTTATTAGCAGCAGGACTCCACCCTTGCTGGAAGCCCTTCACTACTCGAGCTAGAAATGCCTAATTAACAGCAGCAGCAGCAGCAGCAGCAGCAGCAGCAGCAGCAAGAGCAGGATACACTTCTATGCAGTCAAGATACAAAAATTGGCCGCCGGCGCCGCAGCAGCAAGTCACTGCAGCCGGCTTTGAAACGGGA
>NW_013654953.1:20000-22500 GCF_000499385.1 Eimeria necatrix
CGAAGGGTTTGCGGCATTCTCTGGCTTTATCTCGCCCTTCGCAGCAAGGCGTCAGGGTTTAGGGTTTCAGTTTTAGGGTTTAGGATTTAGGGTTTAGGGTTTAGGGTTTAGGGTTTAGGGTTTAGTGTTTTGACTTCAGGTTTAGGGCGGGTATGGATATTCGTGAACAGCGCAAAGCGAATAACTTCTATGACGAACTCGTCAAGCGGTAATGCTGCTGCTGTTGCTGTTGCTGCTGCTGCTGCACTACTACTTGCTGCTGCTGCTGTTGCACTCCTGCTTGCTGCTGCTGCTGCTGCTGCACTACTTCTTGCTGCTGCTGCTGCTGCACTACTGCTTGCTGCTGCTGCTGCTGCTGCTGCACTACTGCTTGCTGCTGCTGCTGCTGCTGCACTCCTGCTTGCTGCTGCTGCTGCTGTTGCTTTAGTGACTTCTTTTTGGCCCGCAGCCCTCAGTGCGCAGTTTATCTCTTCTTCTGATTGTCGAAAGTTGCTGCTGCTGCCGGCGCTGCTGCTGCTGCTGCTGCTGCTGCTGCAGGCGCCAAGAATACGAACAGAAGCAGCGACAACGTGGGGCAGAAGAAGCAGCAGCAGCAGCAGCAACAGCAGCAGCAGAGGCAGCTCGAGCCAGCGACAAGAAGAAGACTAAAGACCTCGAGGTAAGCAGCAGCAGCAGCAGCAGCAGCAACGGCAGCAGCAGCAGCAGCAGCAACGGCAGCAGCAGCAGCAACAGCAGGACATGCAGCACCTGGAGCGACAGCAGCAAGAACACAACCAGCGCCATTGCGGCTGGCTCTGCTTCCAAGAGCTGCAGCAGCAGCTGCAGCAGCAGCTGCAGCAGCAGCTGCAGCAACAACAGTAACAGCAGCAGCAGGAGTGAAAACGACAGCAGCAGCAGCACGACTAGCATCATCATCATCAGCAGCAGCAGCAGCAGCAGCACCAGCGCCAGCAGCAACACCAGCAGTTCCAGCATCAGCAGCAGCATCACTAGCAGCAGGATCAGCAGCAGCAGCAGCAACAGAATAACCCTCACTATCAGCACCATCAGCAGCAGCAGCGACCGCAGCAGCAGCAAGAGCAGCAGCAGTATAACCAGCAGCAGCAGCAGCAGCAGCAGCACAACCACCACACTCAGCAGCAGCAGCAGCATACCCACCACCACCACCACCACCATCATCAGCAGCAGCACCATCAGCAGCAGCAGCAGCAGCAGCAGCAGCAGCAGCAGCAGCAGCAAATTGTGATTGTGCGCAGGAAGAGCCGGAGTTGGAGGGCCACTGGTCAACAAAAAAGAGAGAAGAAATGACGGAGAGGGATTGGCGGATTTTCAGAGAAGATTTTGAAATTTATTTAAAAGTGATTTTCACTTTTTAATTATTTTATTTTTTTAAAATCTTTTTCATCTTTTTAGTTCTTTTTGACTCCTTTTTAATTCCTTTTGTTGCTTTTTTGTTGCTGTTTTCTTTTTTATTTCTTTTTTGCTTTTTTTAATTCTTTTTGCGCTTTTTGGACTTCTTTTGGTCTTTTGTTTTTCTTTTTTGCTGTTTTGCTTTTTGGCTTTTTGTTTTATTTTTGCTTTTTGTTTTCTTTCGATCTTTTCTTTTATTCTTTTTATTTCTTTCAATTTCTTTTTATTTCTTTTTTATTCCTTTTTACTTCTCTTTATTCCTTTTTGCTTCTTTTAATTTCTTTCAATTTCCTTTAACTTCTTTCAATTGCTTTTAATTTCTTTCAAGTTCTTTCAATTTCTCTTTATTTCTTTCAATTTATTTCAATTTCTTTTAACTTCTTTCAATTTCTTTTAATTTGTTTTAATTTCTTTCAATTTCTTTCAATTTCTTTTAATTTCTTTTAATTTCTTTTATTCTTTCAATTTGTTTTAATTTGTTTCAATTTGTTTTAATTTCTTTTAATTTCTTTTAATTTCTTTTAATTTCTTTTAATTTCTTTTAATTTCCTTTTTTATTTTTATTGTTATTTTTTCTTTTTCTTCGGTATCCGTCTCATCTTCTTCCGCAAACGAACGAATTGAACTCAATCCAATGGCTCACCTCAATTAAACCGAATTAAATTAATTAATTAAATTTAATTAAATTAATTAAATTAAATTAATTAAAATAAATTAAATTAAATTAATTAAATTAAATTAATTAATTCAATTAAATTAATTTAATTTAATTATTTATTTTATTTTATTTCGTTTTAGGGCGGTCGAGTTCCGCCGCCAATTCGGACTTGGGCGGAGGCGGAGTTGCCGTGGGAGTTGATAGAGGCGGTGAAGCAGGTAAAAAAAAAAGATTTTTTTTTTCTTTTTTTTGTTTTTTTGAGTTTTTTTTTAATCTTTTTTGGATCTTTTTGGATCTTTTTGGAGGACTTTTGAAGGGCTTTCTGGCAAACGCAGAAAGAGGAAGCAGCAGCAGCAAAAAGCAAATAAAAAACTTTCCAAAAAGTCCAAAAATTCTCTTTTTTCGATTTTAGGCCAACTACGACAGACCCAC
>NW_013654953.1:27500-32416 GCF_000499385.1 Eimeria necatrix
GGCCTAGGCTTTAGGCTTTAGGGTTTGGGGTTTAGGGTTTAGGGTTTGGGGTTTAGGGTTTTGGTTTGGGGTTTAGGGTTTAGGGTTTGGGATTGAGGGTTTAGGGTTTTGAGGGAGGGGCAGTTTTTGGGACTTGGGGTAGAGGCCTAAACCCTAAACCCTACAACCAGTTTAGGGATTAGGGTTTAAAAACATTGTGAAAAGGGGTTTGGTGTCAAAACCGAGGGTTTAGGGTTTAGGGTTTAGGGTTTAGGGTTTAGGGTTTAGGGTCCAGCCCTGGCGTTGCAGAATGGATCAAAATGTGTCCAACGAAAAACCACTTTTTTATTATCATCTATTTATTTATTTATTTATTTATTTATTTATTTATTTATTTATTTATTTATTTGTTTATTTATTTGTTTATTTATTTATTTATTTTCAGGAAATATTAGAAGAAAGCGAACCCCCAGTGATGGTTTTTGTAAACCAAAAAAAATCTGCTGATGCTCTCGCGAAGGCCCTTTCCAAGTTGGGCTTCAGGTGTACATACACCGCAGCGCTGCATGCGTTTTCTTTTATTTTTATTTTATTTTTACTTTTATTTTTATTTTTATTTTTATTTTAAAAACTTTGAAAGAGAACTGTTTCTTTTGTCTTTTTGGCTTTTTTGTTGCTTCTTGTTTCGTTTTTATCTCTTTTTTGTTTTTCATTTGTTTGTTTCTTTTTCTTTCTTTTTTATTTCTTTTAGTTTTATTTTTATTATTTGTTTCATTTTTGTTTCTTTTTTATTTTGTTTTTATTTCTTTTTTGTTTCTTTTTGTCTCCTGTCTCCTTTTAATTTATTTTATTTAAATTCAATTATCTGTTTCTATTTAATTGTCTCTTTTAAATTTAATTACTTCATTTCAACTTCATTTTATATAGTTGTCTTTTATTTAAACCATTTGTCTTTTGGTCTTTTTTTCTTTTATAATTCCCTTTCTCTTTTTGTCATTATTTATCTTTTTAATTTTTTTTTTGAAGTTATTTTCTTTTTAACTTATTCTTTCTTTTTTGTTTATATATTTCTTTTTGATTTTTTATTTATTTATTTATAGTTTATTATTTATTATTTATCATTATTGTCTGGTTATTTATTCATTTACATTTTCTTTATTCATTTATTTACTTACATAATGAGTTATTTATGTGCGTATTTATGTATTCGTTTGTTTGTTTATTTGATAAGTTATTTATTATTTATTTGTTTATTTACGTGTATAATAAGTTATTTGCTATTAATTAACGTATTTATTATTTGTTTATTTATTTATTTATTTATTTTTATTTATTTTATTTTTGTGTGAAGTACAATTGCTCTTCACGGAGGAAAGGCCCAGGAGAATCGCGAGGCGGCGTTGACCCAATTCAAGGTTTGATTTAATTAAATTAAATTTGATTTAATTTAATTTAATTGATTTAATTAATTTAATTTAATTAATTTAATTAATTTATTTTATTTTATTTTATTTTATTTTACTTTGTTTGATTAGTTTGATTTAATTCTATTTTATTTAGGATAATTTGGTTAATTTTATCTTAATATTTTATGTAATTAATTTTATTTAATTTGAGTAGTTTACTTTAGTTAGCATAGTTTGATTTAATTAATGTAATTTAATTTAATTAATTTCATTTTATTTGATTATTTATTTCATTTTATTTAAATTGGTTTAGTTTGGTTTAGTTTATTCTCGTTAGGCTTGATCTGATATATTTTCGTTTTGTCATTCAATTAAGTTGATTTATTTTAATAAGCTTTAATTTAATTTAATTTAATTTAATTTAATATAACTTAATTGATTTAGTTAATTAATTAGGTTTAATATACTTCAACACAGTTAACTTTAATTGATTTTATTTGTCGTTTATTTGTTTAAATCTTTTAATTATTTATTTGAATTTAAAGATGCATTTTTGAATTTGTGCGTGCAGCCACATAAAACAAATTAATTTAATTTCAATTTTAATTTTATTTTTATTATTTGAGTATTAAAGTTTTATTGTCTTTAATGTATTTTTATTTTATGTTTTTATTTGTTCAAAAGTACTTTTCCAAATTCATTTATTTTTATTTCATTTATAATTACTTTTAAATGTAATTCTTCAAACTTCAATTATTTGCAAATTCATTTAATCGGCAGCTCTTCTCGCCATTTAAAAGAATTTAAACCCGAAAAAGAATTCTATTTATTACTAATTAATTATTATTTATTTATTTATTATTAATTTATTAATTAATTAATTAATTATTTATTTATTTATTTATTTATTTATTTATTTATTTATTTGTTTATTTATTTATTTATTTTTTTAGGAAGGTTCTTACGACGTGTTGGTGGCTACGGACGTGGCCGGCCGCGGCATTGACGTGCAGGGGGTGACTCTGGTGGTGAATTTCGACATGCCGAAGGAAATTGAGCAGTACTTACACCGCATTGGTGCGCAATTGCAGATTAAAATTCATTTTAATTTAATTAAATCTTTTTTTATTCTTTTTTATTTCAAAAACGATAAAAATTCCGCTTCAAACGAACCAAAACGGTCCAAAATCGAAAGTTCAACAAGTCAAGAAAGCTGCGGTGTATCGACACCCCGTGCCGGAATTTGTTGCATTTTTGGTTATTTTAAATGCATTTAAAAGCACAAAAGAGAATTTAAATCCCAAAAAATTGCATTTATTATTTCATTTATTTTAAATATATTTAAAAGGATTTAAAACAGTATTTAAATCCATTTCAAAAGTGAAGAAATAGACAAGTTCGGAAGTAAGCCCGCGAAGCTGAGCTGTATGTACACTGAAGAAGTCTGAAACTGGAGTTTCGAAGTTTAATTCGCAAAAATAATCAAAAGATAATTTTAACTGTTTGCTGCTGCTGCTGCAGTTCCTGCTGCTGCTGCAGCAGCTTGCTGCTGCTGTTAGGTTTCTGCCGATGAGCAGCAATTAGCTGCTGCTGCTGCAGTGTGCGTGGTTGCTGCAGCAGCTTGCTGCTGCAGCTGCTGCTGCCTGCTGCGCTGCAGCAGCAGCAGTTTGGCGTCTTTTTCGCTGCAACTTGTTGCTGCCTGTGCACCCGCTGCTGCTGCTGCTGCTGCTGCTGCTGCTGCTGCTGCTGCTGCTGCTGCAGGGCGCACGGGGCGCGCGGGAAAGAAGGGAGTTTCGATTTCTTTTTTGACAGAAGAAGACTCCGGACTTTTTTTCGATTTGGTCAAAACTATGAAAAGTGCAAACTGCCAAGTGCCCCTCGAGCTGCTGAGCCATCCGGCCAGCAAAGTGAAGGGCGGCAACAAAGACTCAGTGCCGCAGAAGCCCATGCACTTTTACTAATTAATTAATTAATTATTAATTAATTAATTAATTAATTAATTAATTAATTAATTAATTAATTGATTAATTAAATTGGTTAATTAATTAGTTAATTGGTTTATTTTGTTTGTTGGGCGGTGGTTTTGTTGGACTGGAGGGGGTGCATTTTGTTTGTTTGTCGAATTCAACTTTTAATTCGACAAATAGACAAATAAATAAATAAATAAATAAATAAATATAAATAAATATAAATAAGTATAAATGAATAATTATAAATAAATAAATAAATGAAAAGATATCCAATGTCGAATTTGCAGCGGCTATTTGGTGGCATTGAGGAGATCGTTTATTTATATTTTATTTCTTTTATTTCTTTTATTTCTTTTTCTTCACTTATTTCCTTCTCTGATTAGTTTTTCTTAATTTTATTTCTCATTTACTTTTCTACATTTCTTTATTTCTTTTAATATCTTTTCTCATTTATTTCTTTTCTTCATTTCTTTCCTTTATTTCTCCAGAGGCATTTTAAACTTCTTTATTTGCAAAAAATATTTTCTCCATTAGAGACCCAATCCAACTTTGTCTTTTTCATTTCTTTTAAAAAGAAAACAAATTCATTTTCCTTTTATTCTTTTTAAACAAAAGGTTCAGCTCTTTAGAAATAAATTGATTAAAAAATATGCATGCAAAAGAAAAAATAGAGGAATAAAAATAAACAAATAAATGAATAAAAAGCAAACAAATAAATTAATAAAAAAAAAAAAAGAAAATATCAGAAAGGCGCCACTTTCTTTTTATTACTCTTGATAGCTTTAGAGGCGCTTCTTCTTCAGTATTATTAAGTAGTTATTATTAAGTAGTTATTTATTTATTTATTTATTTATTTATTTATTTATTTATTTGTTTATTTGTTTATTTTGGAAATGTATTATTATTCTTATTACTAGTTGTTTATTTAGCTATTTATTAGTTCTTAATACTCCCAGAAGACGCCGCAGCCTTGGGGCCTCATCTTGCATGCAAATAAATGCAAATGGATTAGAAATGAATAAAAATATAAACATAAAAAAGAATATAATTATTATTTTGAACAAAAATGCAAAAATGGAAAAGGAACGAAAAGAAGGCAGCGCGGCCGCCAGGTGTACGTACATCTCGTGCATGCGGCTTGCGGAAATGGAATTTCTTCAGTTTTGCAAATTTTCCAAAACTCTGAAAAGCATTTAAACCTTTTTAGAGGTCTTCAGACCCTATATCTGCTTCTGAAGGGGCTCTACAGTTCTTTAATTACATTTAATTAATTTATTTTTTGCTTATTTCTTCAAAAACCAAAAAAAAGCGTTAAATTCTCATTTTTTGGGAATTGCGCAGAACATTTGTATGTGTTAATTTCACCTGTTTAGTATTTATATATCTATACACGCATGCATATGTATATTTGCATTTATTATATACATATGTATATGTACATATATATACATATATATATTATATATATTTATATGTATACATGTATATATGTATATATATGCATATATATATATATATATATATATATATATATATATATATATATATATATATATATATA
>NW_013654953.1:35016-74604 GCF_000499385.1 Eimeria necatrix
CAGCAGCGTATGAGACACGAGAGGTGAACGTAGCAGCAGCAGCCGAAGCGGCATGGAGTTTTGCTGCTGCAGCAGCGAAGCCACCCAGCCGAAAAGAGCTTTTCCTGCCGCTGCAGCAGCAGCAGCAGCAGCAGAAGCAGCAGCAGCAGCAGCAGAAGCAGCAGCAAGAGCACTAGCAGTAAGAACTCTGCTGACAACGGCGTTTTGCTGCAGCAGCAGCAGAAGCAGCAGCAGCAGCAGCAGAAGCAGCAGCAAGAGCACTAGCAGTAAGAACTCTGCTGACAACGGCGTTTTGCTGCAGCAGCAAAATCCACTTTGCTGCAGCAGCAGCAAAATCCACTTTGCTGCAGCAGCAGCAAAATCCATCCGGATTTTTGCGAAATGCAATTTGCTGCTGCTGCTTTTAATTATTTTAAAAGTCAAATTTAAAAACTAAAAATAAATAAATTTATTTAAATGAATTTATTTAAATGTTATTTGCATGCATTTGCAATCTAGTCCATCTAATAACGTCTATAGTTACTCTGCTGCAGCTGCGCCCGATGATCTGAGCTGCTGCTGCTGCTGCAGTTCTTGCTGCTGCTGCTGCTGCTGCTGCTGCTGGCAGCTTCAGTCTAGCCCCTGCTTTTTGTACTTTTTCTGCATCACTTTCTATTTTGATTATTTTTTTAAACTTTTTATCATTTATTATTTTTATTATTTTTATTATTTTATATCCCGAATTATTTAATTATCCTGGCTTGCGCCTGTTCTCTGCGGTGTACATACACCTCAACTTTTGTCTGTCTGAATACCAAACCCTTGCTGCAGCAGCATCTGCTGCTGCTGCTGCTGCTGACACACATACGAGATATATAAGCGGTCTCTAGCAGCTGCTGCTGTTGCTGCTGCTGTTGCTGCTGCTGCTGCTGCTGTTGCTGCTGCTGCAGCGCAGAAAAGAATAAACATGCGAGAGAGAGAAACACTGCCTTGTGCCCCACCTAATCACTGCCAAGGTGACGCAGCAGCAGCAGCAGCAGCTGCTGCTGCTGCTGCTGTAGGGCCTACGGAATGCAGCAGCAGCAGCAGCCGCTGCTGCTGCAGCTGCTTCCCAGTAGGCCCCGCAGCCACAGCAACCACGCCGCCCCCCAAGCAAAACAAAACAATCGGTAGAAAAGTATCTGCTGCTGCAGCTGCTGCTGTGATTGCTGCTGCTGCTGCAGCAGCAGCAGCAGCAGCAGCAGCAGCAGTCCCTTCACGAAGGCAGACACATGAGGCCTTTCTGTCTGGTCGTGCGCTGTACGTACACTGCGCGCCCGTCCGTATCCAAACTTAAAAAGAAGCAGCACGCACGGGTTGCGTGCTGCGAACCTGCTGCTGCTGCTGCTGCTGCTGCTGCTGCTGCTGCTGCAGGAGTAATTGCTGCAGCGCTGCTGCTGCTCCCCGCGAACCCGCTGCCCCCGCGCTCGCCCGCATCGGCTGCTGCCCTCACCCCACCACTGCCTCTGCCGCTGCCGCTGCTGCTGCTGCTGCGTCCGCAGCCCCCCCGCACCGCCGCAGCAGCAGCAGCAGCAGCAGCAGCAGCAGCAGCAGGAGGAAAGCTGCGCGTCCCGCGCCGCCAGTCTCGCCCTCCTCCCCGCATCGCGGCGAGTCCGGGAAGAAGAAAACTGGAAAAAAAGAAGAAGTTTTCGAATTAAAAGAAAGAATTCGGAATAAATAAATAATTATCCGAGAGTGTTTTCCGCAGAGTACTCCACGTACAAAAAGCCGTCGTCCGCCACGTGCTGTTCGTACACCTCCTGAATCAACGCCCCCGCCTTCGGCGCGGTGTTCTCCACAAATAAATAAATTGTTTTTTCGTGAGTCAAAGGAGAGCCTTGCGCGGAGGCGCACTGGTTTATGTGTTTGTGGATTATGTACTTGAACTCGCCCACCAACATGTTCATCGGCACCAAAAACCTGCGCAGCAGCAGCAGCAGCAGCAGCAGCAGCAGCAGGGGTGCAGCAGCAGCAGCGGGGGGAGGCGCAGCAGCAGCAGCGGGGGGGAGGCGCAGCAGCAGCAGCAGCAGGAGTGCAGCAGCAGCAGCAGCAGGAGTGCAGCAGCAGCAGCAGTGCTGCAGCAGTGCAGCAGCAGCAGCAGCAGCAGCAGCAGCAGCAGTGCAGCAGCAGCAGCAGCAGCAGCAGCAGCAGCAGCAGCAGTGCAGCAGCAGCAGCAGCTAACTTTTTCTTTTCAATGACGGGGAGGTCCGAGCGAGGGGCCTTCTCGCAAATGACGGGAATTCGGTTTGGGTATTTGGCCCGAATGCGGTGCGCCTCCGCAGTGCGCTTCTCTGCACACAAACCCTAAACCCTAAACCCTAAACCCTAAACCCTAAACCCTAAACCCTAAACCCTGGGGCCTGGGGTCGGCGCTTCAGACCCTAGCTCGTGGAGGAGGAGTTGACGGGGAGACAGGGCAAGGAAGATGCATGTAGTGTTCCAAACCCTAAACCCTAAACCCTAAACCCTAAACCCTAGAGCGGGGCCTGCCGCGTAACACACCGAAGGAAATCTCATCTCTTATGGAAGGCATCTTCGCATGCCTTGTTGGTTGCTGCTGCTGCTGCTGCTTCTGCTGCTGCTGCTGCTGCTTCTGCCGCAGCTGCTGCTGCTGTGCTGCTTGTGCTGCTCCTCGGGGCCGTTGCAGCGGGCTGCTGTCTCGCAAGAGTCGACTGACATGCGCTGCTGCAGGGCCTGCTGCAGTTGCTGCTGCGGCTTGCTGCTGCCGCAGCTGCTGCTGCTGCTGCTCTCTCCGCGCTGCAGCAGCTGCTGCTGCTGCTGCAGGAAGCAACTGCCGGCAAAAAGGGATAAGGCAGTGCTGCTTGCAGTGTACGTACACCCCACAAACGAAGCTTCACACGCAGCCAAGGGTTTAGTCTCTCCACAGAGTGGTCTGCTCCTGCGAGAGCTGCAGCAGCAGCAGAGCAGCAGCAGCAGCAGCAGCAGCAGCAGCAGTTGCTGCCAGTCTCGCTCGGGTGTGACTCTTGAGGGCCAAAAAACCCCGCTTTAAATTTGCTTAATGACGAGTTCTCCAAGTGACAAAGTTTTGTTTGTGTGCTGCTGCTGCTGCTGCTGCTGCTGCGGCTGCAGCAGCAGCAGCACCACCAGCCCGCTCGACGAGCCACGAACACTGCAGCACGAGCAGCAGCAGCAGCAGCAGCAGCAGCAGCACTACCAGTGTCTCACATTCTCCGTTAAATTTTTGTGTTTATAAATGATTTTTCATAGACAGGAGCCCTGTTGCTGCTGCTGCTGCTGTTAACCTTGCTGCTGCAGCATTTCGCTTTGCTGCTGCTGCTGGTCTTCCTGCAGCAGCAGCTGCTGCTGCTGCTGCTTACGCGCCTTCAGCGCTTCCCCACATCTGCATTAAAAGCAGCAAAGAAGATGACTTTGTTTTACTTTTGATTATTTAATTTAATAATTGAGATAATAAAGATAATTGACGGGCAAAGACAACCAAAACCTGGCGACAGCAGCAGCAGCAGCAGCTGCTGCTGCTAGTGTTGCTGCTGCTTCGGCTCTCGTTGCTGCTATTGCTGCTAGTCTGGTGCTGCTGCAGCAGCTGCTGCTGGTGATGCTGCTGTTGCTGCTGCTACTACATTGTCATTGCTGCCGTTGCTGCTAGTGCCTTCCTTGCTGCTGCTGCTGTCGCTGCTGCTGCTGCTGCTGCTGCCTCCACTAGTGTCTTGCTTGCCCTGCAGCTGCTGCTGTGTCGCTGCACCAGCTGCTGCTGGCTTCGTTGCTCCAGCTGCTGCTGCCACTGCTGTTCCTCCTGCTGCTGCTGCTACTACCGCTGGGCTCCAGCAGCAGCAGCAGCAGCAGCAGCAGCAGCAGCAGCAACAGCGACGCCGCCACAACATTAGCGCCCCCGTATATCCTATGCCAGGGAAGACCTCGCGAGGGCTTAGTATTCGAGGGTTTAGGGTTTAGGGTTTAGGGTTTGGCTGAGTAGGCCTAGGGCTTGAAAAGACCATGTGCGCGAACCTGGCCATGCCATGCTGCTGCTGCTGCTGCTGCTGCTGCTGCAAGGAATATAAATGTAGTACAAATCTAAATATTAAATATAAATAAATATAATTATAAACAAATATAATTATAAATAAAAATAAATATAAATGAATTCCACAACTGCTTTAAATTAAATAAGTACAGGGCCTTTCTGTCGCTGTCTTTGGGCTGGCTGCTGGTGGCTCCTCTGCAGCAGCAGCAGCAGCAACAGCAGCAGCAGCAGCTGGCGAAGGTGCAGCAGCAGCAGCAGCAGCAGACAGAAGGAGACAAAGCAAGCCAAACAAAAGCTGATATTGCGTGCGCGGACTGTCCCCTTAAAGCAGCTCCAGAAGCTGCTGCTGCAGCAGCAACTTCCTGCTGGTGCTGCAGCAACTTGCTGCTGCTGCTGTAGCAGCAGCAGCAGCAGCAGCAGCAGCAGCGCGCAGTTACGGTTCTCCCTAAGGCTCTTCTAAAAGCCACAAGTGTCGCATCTGCTGCAGCCGGGGCGTCTCCTGCTGCCTCATTCAGCGCCTGCTGCAGTTGCAGCAGCAGCAGCAGCAGCTGCTGCTGCTGCTGCTGCTGCTGCTGCAGCCTGCTGCTCGCGCCCGCAGCTGCTGCCCTGCCATTCATTCAGCAGCAGCAGCAGCTGCTGCTGCAGCTTTCTGTGACTAAGGGGCAGCGTTCCTGCTGCAGCAAAGACTGTAGCTGCTGCAGAGGCTCACGCTGCTGCAGCCACCACTGCTGCTGCTGCTGCTGCTGCTGTTATTGGTTTTGCTGCTGCTGCGTGCGACGACCCGCCACACGGCGTTAGACCTCATCCGCAGCAGCAGTGACAAGCTGCTGCTGCTGCTGCTGCTGCTGCAGCTGCTGCTGCTGCTGCTGCTGCTCCCGCCCGTACCGGCTCTGCTGCCGCCGCTGAGCTGTTGCTGCTGCTGCTCAGCTGCTGCCTGGCTGCTGCAGCAGCAGCAGCAGCAGCAGCTGCTGCTGCTGCTGCTCAGCTGCTGCCTGGGCTCTCGACAGCAGGCCCCAAGAAGACTGGGGCCATCCGCAGCACAGCCACCATAACTACAAACAGCCGCAGCCGCTGCTGCAGCCGCTGCAGCAGCTGCTGCTCCACATCTGCAGGGGTGAGTTCCCCCTCTGAGGACCGAAAGGCAAACATCCTGCTGCTGCTGCTGCTGCTGCTGCTGCTGCTGCTGCTGCTGCTGCGGTTGCTGCTGCAGAGGTAACGCACGCAACTCCGCTGCGAAACACACGTCAGGCCCCAACACCTAAGCTACAAGTTGTCTGGGTCTGCTGCTGCTGCTGCTGCTGCTGCTGCTGCTGCTGGTTTCCCCAAGCTGCAGAACTGTACTGGTTCGTCATGCTGCAGCAACTGCAGCAGCAGCAGCAACTGAGGCAGCAGCAGCAACTGAGGCAGCAGCAGCAGCGTGCGCTGATGCTGGAGGTCTGAGGAGTGGCCTAAAAAAGCACTTTTGGACTCACCTGGAGGAAGACGCCTTGCTGCCTCCTCGCTGCTGCTGCTGCTGCTGCTGCTGCTGCTGCTGCTGCTGCTCTTCTTGGTGTTGCTGCGTATTAAGCAAAAGCAGCTTTCTTGCTGCTAGCAAGGAAATGTAGAATGTTTAGGTTGGGAGGTGGAGATAAAGAATGGGCTGGCTGTTGCATGCAGCCGCAGCAGCCGATACGGATGGCTGCTGCTGCTGCTGCTGCTACAGCTGCTGCTGCTGCTACTGCTGCTGCTGCTGCTGCTGCGGGCTGTTGAGCCTCGCGGTTGAGCAGCAGGAAGCCCGAGCTGCTGTTCCCAACTGACTTTTTTTGGTTTCATTTTTGACCGACACAAGAATTGATTTGTGTCTCTGCTTTTCCAGCCCGGAAGCTGCTTCAGCATCTCCAGCTGCTTGCTGCAGCAGCAGCAGCAGCAGCAGCAGCTCGGGTTGCAGCAGGTGCCTTTGCCTCACGGGGCCCCGCGGGGCCCCCCGTCGCCTTCGTACCTTCGGGGTGTGTTTTATTGAATTTTGCTGCTAGGTAAGTTCTGCTGCAGTTCGGGAGGGGGCAGCAAGGAGAGAGCAGCAGCAGCAGCAGAGCAGCAGGTGCTGCAGCGCGGCAGCAGAAGCAGCAGCAGCAGCGCCGCTGCATCGACAGCTGGCAACCGATAGAAACGCCGTGTCTTCTATTCATTTTTCGGTCCCCAGACAGACGCACAAACAGCGTTCTGTCTTGCTGCTGCTGCTGCTGCTGCTGTTGCTGCGCGTTCAGCCCGTTGCAGCAGCAGCGGCGGCAGCTGCAGCAGCAGCAGCGGCAGCTGCAGCAGCAGCAGCAGCAGCAGCAGGTCCAGAGACAAGCGTGAACGTGGGAAGCAGCTGCTGCCGATGCTGCTGCGCTCGGGGAAATGAGTGCGCACGTATATATGCAGAAGAGCAGCAGCAGCAGCAGCAGCAGCAGCATCAACAGCAGCCAGCAGCAGCAGCGGCAGCAGCAGCAGCACTGGCTACATGAGTGCACTCACGCTGCCGCTTCCTTTGCCAATGCCTGCAAATAATGCTTCCTCACCAGCAGCAGCAGGGATGTGGGCAGCTGCAGCAGCAGCAGCAGCAGCAGCAGTGGCTGCTGCGGCTGCAGGAGGAGCAGCAGCTCCACCAGAAGCGACACGAGCGGCTGCAGCAGCACTGGCTGCAGCAGATCCAGCAGCAGCAGATTCGCTATGACAGGCATCTGCTAAAGCAGCAGAAGTCCCAGCAGCAGCAGCAGCAGCAGCCTGAAGAGCAGCAGCAGCAGCAGCAGCAACGCCGGCAGCAGCAGCTGCTCTTGCATGTTCTGGACACCCCCGTGTTGGAAGGACTTGTTCTCAAGAGAGGAAATGCTTGGCCATGTGAGCAGCTGCTGCTGCTGCTGCTGCTGCTGCTGCTGTTGCTGCTGCTGCTGTTGCTGCTGCTGCTGTTGTTGCTGCCACTCTTGTTGCTTCTGACTGTTCTGCAGCTGATGCTGTTGCTGCTGATGGTGTGTTGCTGCTGCTGTTGCTGTTGGTGGTGCTGCTGCTGCTGTTGGTGCTGCGGCTGTCGCTGCTGCTGCTGTTGCTGCTGCTGCTGCACCGTTGCTGCTGCTTCGTTGCCCCCGCGGCAGTTTTGCTGCAGCCGCCGCCGCTCCCTCTTCGCCCACCAGCTGCAACTGCTGCTGCAACTCCCGCTGCTGCTGCTGCTGCTGCTGCTGCTGCTGCTGCAACTCCCGCTGCTGCTGCTGCTGCTGCTGCTGCTGCAGACAGCTGGAACACGCGTTTGGTGCGTTTGTCCCCGCCTTACCTTCTCTACTATGACGAGGGGGCCCCCGGGGGCCCCCCCTGTACCCTTTCTGGGTACGGGGCCCCCAGTGCCCCGGGGGGCCCCTGGGGGGCCCCCCGGGGGGCCCCCCGGGGTTTGCTGCGGCTGAGTGAAAGCAGCCTTGTGCTGCGGCCTTCGCTGCTGCTGAGCTGCTTGGGGCAGCAGCAGGTTTACTTTGTTGCTGCAGTGGGCGATGCTGCTGGGCTTTGCTGCAGCTGCTGCGGCCGCTGCAGCAGCTGCAGCAGCAGCAGCAGCAGCAGCAGCAAGAGAGGCGCCTGCCTCTGCAGCGACCTGGCGCTGCTGCGAGGCAGCAGCCAGGAGGTGCTGCGGTGCCGCGAGCAGCAGCAGCAGCAGCAGCAGCAGCAGCATGAAGGTGGCGCCGCAAACGCTGAGTGCTGCTGCTGCGGGGCGGGTGCAGCAGCAGCAGCAGCAACAGCAGCAGACACAGAAAGACGCGGGCGAGGCTCCCTCTTGGGAGGCATTTTTTCTTTCTGGAGGGGCAGCCGGCAGCAGCAGCAGCAGCAGCAACAGCGAGAACAACAGCAGCGGCAGCAGCAGCAACAGCAGCAGCAGCAGCAGCAGCAGCAGCAGAAGCTAGAGAGCTCTGGAGATGGGGCTCTGTGCAGGTCACCTGAGGAAGCTAAGGTATACGCGGCACAGGAAAGTTGGCCTGCTGCTTCTGCTGCTGCTGCTGCTGCTGCTGCAGCTCCCGCTGCTGCTGCTCCAGTTGCTGCTGCTGGTGCTCGGCCACTCGAGAAGAAAAGGCCTTCGCCGCTGTCTGAAGCTCTTGTCGATTTGCAGGGTTCTTGGGACGCATGCACTTCTCCTGCAGCAGCAGCAGCAGCAGCGGAAGCAGCAGCAGCAGCAGCAGCAGCAGCAGCAGCAGCAGCAGCAGCAGACCCCGTTGCCGTGGCGGGGGCCTTCGTTAAGGTTTTCGGTGCAGCAAGCACTCCCAAGTTTCTGTTTGCTTTCAGCAGCAAAAGAGATCAGCGCATGTGGGCTGCTGCTCTCCATGCTGCGCGAACTGCTCCCCCTGCTGCTGCTGCTGCTGCTGCTGCTGCTGCTGCTGCTGCTTCATCTAGAGTCTCCCCAGCAGCAGCGCCAGCAGGGGGAAGGACAGCAGGACTGGCAGCAGCAGCAGCAGCAGCAACACCATCACCGCTGCGAACAACGAAGTCGCAAATGACAACGCGAGCAGCAGCAGCAGAAGCAGTAGCAGAAACAGCAGCAGCAACAGCAGCAGCAGCAACAGCAGCAGCAGCAGCAGCAGGAAGGGGATTGGGGCTTGAGGGGAAAAAAAGGAGGCAGCGGCGAAGACCCAGCATCAGCTTTACTTTGAGGCCGCACTTGACTGCATCTCCACGCCTGCAGCAGCAAGACGCAGCAGCAGCAGAAGCAGCAGCAGCAGCAGAAGCAGTAGCAGCAGCAGAAGCAGTAGCAGCAGCAGAAGCAGAAGCAGCGGAAGATGCAGCAGAAGCAGCAGGAGAAGCAGCATCAGCGGCAGTGGCATTCGTGCCCACTCCGAGGGCTCACGCAGCGGTAGAACCAGCAGCAGCAGCAGCAGCAGCAGCAGCAACAGCAGCAGCAGCACATGAGTGCTGCTGGAGCAGCACGCGCTGCAGCGCGTCCGGGGCCCCTTCCACCTTAGTGCCCTCTGAGAGCGCTAAGACCACCCGCATCGCTGCTGCTGCTGCTGCTGCTGCTGCTGCTGCTGTTCCTGCTGCTGAACTGCGTTATCCGCGACACTGGCAGCAGCAGCTGCAGCAGCAGGAGCAGCAGGCGCTGCTGCGAGCCTTCCCATTGGCTGCAGTTCGGCCGCATCGTATGACTTCAGGAGTGCAGCAAGAAGCTGAGCAGCAGCAGCAGGAACAGCAGCAGCCACGGCGGCAGCAGCTGCAGCAGCTGCAGCAGCAGCAGGCACCCAGCTGCTTAGATGCCTTGCTGTTCCTGCTGGAGCGACAGGAGCAGCACCTGCTGCAGCAGCAGCAACAGCAGCAGCAGCAACTTCTCAGGGAGCCCGAGAGAATGCAGCTGCTTGGAAATGCCATAACCGCCGTGAAGGACGCCATGCAGCGGGAGCAGCAGCAGCAGCAGCAGCAGCAGCAGCAGCAGCAGCAGCAATGCGGCATATCACCCCTTGCTGCTGACAGAGAACTGCTGCAGGCCCTAGTAAAGGCCCAAATGGCGCTGCTGCCTACAGAAGCGTGCGCCGGTGCTGCAGCGCATGCAGCAGCAGCAGCAGCATGTGCTGCAGCGCACTGTGCTGTTGCTGCTGCAGCAGCAGCACCGCTAAACGCCGTGGCTGCTGCAGCACGGCGCTCCCCCCCTGAGGTTTCCTGTGAGGAAGCCATTTGCCCAGCAGCAGCAACTGGTTTTGCTGCTGCAGCAGCAGATCAAGCAGCTGCTGCAGCAAGCGAAGGAACATGCTGCGAGCATAAACAGAGTAGTGCGGACCGAGCTGCAGCAGTAGCAGCAGCAGTAGCAGCAGCAGAAGCCGCAACGGAAGCAGGTACAACCGCTGCTGCAGCAGATGCAGAAGCAGCAGCAGCAGCAGCAAATGTAGCAGCAGCAGCAGATACGGAATGTGTGTCTCACAGTGCTGCACCTCACCCCGGAGACAGGCCTTACAATGAAGACGAACGCTGTTTGAGTTTGTCCGGCCGCAGCACGAGCAGCAACAGCAGCAGCAGCAGCAGCAGCCACAGCAGCAGCCACAGCAGCAGCAACAGCAGCAGAACTAGCTTGGGAAATCCAGCTTTTGCGGCGCTTGACTTTTCGGGGGCCCCCGAGAGGCCCCCTGCGCCAGATGAAGCAGCTTCGGCAATAAGCGTGACAAAGACGGAGCTGCAGCAGCAGGAAGCACAGCAGCAGCAGCAGCAGCAGCAGCAGCAGCAGCAAGTTGAGGAGGAGACCGATTTGCTGCATTCGCTGGTGCTCGAGCTGCTCGACCGGCTGCATCTGCAGCAGCAGAAGCACCCGGAAGACACAGAGGATGCTGCAGCAATAGCACAGTTGAGAGAGGACTTCGTTGCTGCTTTGCTGCAGCAGCAGCAGCAGCAGGAGGAGCCGCATCAGGACGTGTACGGTGAGGAGCAGCAGCAACTGCTGCAGCAGCAAAGGCTGCTGCTGCAGGACCAGTGGTGGCGTGAGGCTGAGCGGGGAAAAGGGCGCAAGGAGGCAGCAATGCTTCGGGAAGCAAAAGCAGCAGGCTGTGCTGCTTCAGGAATAGCAGCAGCAGCAGCAGCAGCAGCAGCAGCAGCAGCAGGGCGTGAGACGCAGCAGCAACTGCTGCTGGTCCCGCCTGACGCTGTGGTATTCCGTCTTAACACTTCTGCTTCTGAGAGCTCGCGAGGCTGCAGCGAGGCAGAAGACTAGGCAGCCTCCAGCAGCAGAAGCTGCAGCAGCAGCTGCAGCAGCAGCTACCAGCAGCTGAAGCTGCTGCAGCAGCTGCAGCAGAAGCAGCAGCAGCAGCAGCAAATGCATCCGCAGCAGGGCGAAGCGTTGCGTTGGTATGCGCTCTTTCAGCGCCTCTCTGGCACACTTCGCGCCCTTTGCCAAAGTTGTAAACCTAAACCCTAAACCCTAAACCCTAAACCCTAAACCCTAAACCCTAAGCCTTCAGCCACTCGAATGCCCTCAACGGCGTCTTCTAGCAATGACGCGCAGCCCATTATTTTGGGGGGCCCCCAGGGGCCCCCAGACATCTGGGGGGCCCCTGGGGCTCCGCGAGGCCCCACAACAAAGGGGGTTCACTGTGGACCCCGTAACAGGGGGGCCCCTAGGGGCCCCCAGGGGCCATTTAGGGGCCCCCGGGGGCCCCTGGGGGGCCCCCAGGAGCCTCTGGGGGCCCCTGGGGGGCCCTTAGGAGCCCTTGGGGGCTACCGAGGGCCCCCAGGGGGGCCCTAGGGGCCCCCCTGGGACCTTCGAGGGGCCCCCATAGCCCTTAGGGGCCCCCAGGGGCCCCTAAGGGCTATCGGGGCTATCGAGGGGCCCCCAGGGGCCCCCAGGGGCCTCGTAAGAGGTCTCTTGGCTGCCCGGAGGGGCCCCCAGGGCGAACTGGTTTGTTTGGGGCCCCCTGGGTTTTGCTGGGGGCCCCTGGGTGCTGCTGGGGGCCCTTAGTGGCATTTCTTTTTTCGAATTTTTGCTGTTTTATCTTTGGTTTGTTTTGTGGGGCCCCAAGGGAGAAGTGCTGCTGCTTTTGTTTGCTGCCCTGCAGCCTCCTGTGCCTGCTGCTGCTGCCGTTGCTGCTGCTGCTGCCGTTGCTGCTGCTGCTGCTGCTGCTGCTGAGCTTTGTGTCTCTCTCGTGAGCTTTCTGACTACATGCCTGTGCCCCTAAGTCTTTTCGGCCTAGCTGCTTCTGGCTGCCTCTTAATGCTGCTAATTAACAGTGCTGCAGCAGCAGCAGCAGCACTGTTAATGCAGCAGCAGCAAGAAGCAAAAGTAGATCTTTCTGGTGTCTGTACACATCGCTTGCTGCAGCCACGCAACTCACTAGCTGCGTCGAAGCTGCAGCAGCTGCTGCAGCGGCCGTTGCAGCAGAAGCGAGAACTGCAGCAGAAGCAGCAAAAGCTGCTGCGGCAGCCAGAAAGACTGCTGAGCAGCAGCAGCAGTGCTGCCGCGGCAGCAGCAAGTGCTGCTGCAGCAGTAGCAGCTTTTGCCGCTGCAGCAACAGCAAAATCTTCTGCTGCTAATTCAACCAGAGCTGGGGGCCCGCAGCAGCAGATTTAGTGTCTGCTGCGCTGCTGCTGGCAGCTGCTGCCAGACACTGGGAAGATCCGCCCGAAGGTAGCTGCAGCACACGGAGCAGCAGCAAACGCACCGGAAAGTAGCTGCAGCAGCAGCTGCAGCAGCAGCTGCAGCAGCAGCTGCAGCAGCAGCTGCAGCAGCAGCGAAAACAGCGAAAGCAGCAGCAGCAAATGCTGCAGCTGCTGTAGAGAAAGTGACGCAGTAGCAGCAGGTGCAGCAGAAGCTGCAGCGAAGTAGCGCCAGCAGCAGCTCTAGCAGCACTTGAACACTGAGAACTAACTAGCTAGGGTTTAGGAATTAGGGTTTAGGAATTAGGGTTTAGGAATTAGGGTTTAGGGTTTGGAGCTCACCTGATGACAATTGCCATATGAGCCTTGTCCGCATTTGCGAGGGTTTGGCCCCGACGGGCCTCTGCGAGGCTTCCCAGGGCCCGCAGCAGCCCCTGTACGTGCTCTGCTGCTGCTGCTGCTGCTGCTGCTGCTGCTGCTGGCTGCAGCAGCACAGCCACGTGCCAAGCAGCCACAGAAACCAAATCTCTTTGCTGCAGCTGGAAGTAGTGCGGCATCACTAGCTGCTGCAGCAAGAGAGTCCCTGCAGCAGCGATTTCTCCCAGGACAGCGCCAGCAGCACTGCTGCTGCGTGCTGTTGCAGCAGCTGCTGCAGCAGCTGCTGCTGCTGCGTCGCTGATGTCTGCAGCAGCAAGAGCAGCAAGATGCGACAGCGGGCCCGAGACACTTGGGCGCAGTGCCTTATCTGCAGCAGCAGGGGGCCATGCATTGGCAGTCAGAGCATCTGCTGCAGCACGCAGTGCGTCGCACATTAAGCTGTGCTGCTGCTGCTGCTGCTGCTGCTGCTGCTGCTGGTTTTGGCTGCTGCTGCCGCGCTGCTGAAGCAGCAGCAAGGCAGCGAGCATGGCATCCGCCCCTCGCTGGAGAGACGGCAGAGCTGCAATTCCCTGCAGCAGCTGCAGCAGAGCCTCAATCGTGGCGATCATCACAATCTGCTGCTGCTGCTGCTGCTGTTGCTGCTGCTGCAGCTGCTTCTGCGCCTGCTGCTTGCTGCTCACAAGCTGCAGCAAACCCTGGGACTGGGCTTGCTGCAGCGACAGAAGCAACTCGGCTGTCCACTCCAGCGCCCGTCGCAAATGAAGCCCCAGGGCCTCAGGCCCTCCCTGGGGGGCCCCCCAGGGGGCCCCCTGGGGGCCCCAGGGGGCCCCCTGGGGGCCCCCCAAGGGGCCTCCCAGGGGGGCCCCCCCGGGATCCTTTTGCTGTGGCCCTTCATTATGAGCAGCAGCAGCAGCAGGTAAGGAGCTACGGGGGCCCCCCGTGTCTGTTTGGCGGAGCAGCTGCTGCGCTGCTGCGTTTCTTGTGAGGCAGCAAATGCATTCTGCGAGGCCGGACAAGTCTGCTGCTGCAGGGTTGCAGACGCGCTGCTGCTGCAGCTGCTGCTGCAGCTGCTGCTGCAGCTCCGCTATTTGCTGCTGCAGCACTCGGACGACGAATGGCAGTTCCAACAGCTGCAGCTGTTGCAGGGGTGCCATAGCTGCAGCTGACAGCTCAGCCTGTACAAGCCACAGCAAGAGCAGCAGCAGCAGCAGCAGCAGCAGCAGCAGCAAACGCAAACAGTAGAAACGGCACCCGCTGCAGCTGCAGCACGACTGTGAGTGACTACAGCGTCAGCAGAATCAGCAGCAACATTTCAAGTCGACGGTTCAGCAGCAACAGGATGTACAGTAGCAGCGGCAGTAGCAGCAGCAGCAGCAGCAGCAGCAGCAGCAGGAATGTGCCCTTCGGCTCACTCGCTGCAGCAAACTGTCCCTGTGTCTTCGCACAAGGGCCTCTAGAGCCTGCCGTGACGGGCGAGTCAGAGCTGCAGCAGCAGCAGCACCCCGCAGCAAGTCAAGGAATGCTGCAGCCGGCAGCAGCTCTTCAGGCCTGCTGTTGCTGCTGCTGCTGCTGCTGCTGCTGCTGCTGCTGTGGGGCGGCTTAATGCCAGGCTGGTCTTCTGGGCAAGCAAGCCGCCGCAGCACTCTCTCCAGAAACAACGGGTCCCCAACGCCTGTAAATTAAGCAGCAGCAGCAACAGCAGCAGCAGCAGCAGCAGCAGCAGCATCTGGTGGAGAGCTGTAACGCACTGTTGCGCTGGAGTGACAAGGGCAACTGCAAGCGCTGCTGCTGCTGGCAAGCTCAAGATTTGGGTCTAAGCAGGGAAACAAAGAAAATATGCAGCAGGTCCACAGCAGCAGCAGCAGCAGCAGCAGCAGCAGCAGCAGCAGCCAGAGCCTCACCTGTCTCCATAGCGACACGAGCAGCAGCAGCACATACTGCTGCTGGGAAAAGCCCAGGGTTGGCTTTGAGGGGGCTGAGGAGGGCACTAAGCACCTGCTCGGGCCCCGCTTCCAGGGAGCTGCTGCTGCTGCTGCTGCTGCTGCTGCTGCTGCTGCTGCTGGGCCTGTGGGATGCGTGTAGCTGCTGCTGCTCGCGAAGAGAAGTTGAGAAACGCCCGGGCTGCGCGAGCTCGGCAAAACTGAAACGCACACGGCAAAAGGCACATAAAAGCTATTTCACAGCAGCAGCAGCAGCAGCAGCAGCTGCTGCTGCTGCTGCTGCTGCTCTAGCAGCAACTGCAGCACGGCGTTTAGGTAGATTTCTGAAAGAGTAGTGCTAGCAGCAGCACCATGTTGCCCCAGCAGCCGCTGCTTCTGTCACTCCAGCAGCAGCTTCTGCTGGTGGTTCTGCAGCAGCTGCTAGTGCTTCACTTGTTGTTTTGCTGCAGCTAGAGCAGCAGCAAAAGCAGCAAAGGCTCGGGCAGCAGCAGCACGAAATGGCTCACGCGATGAGCCGCCGAGCGTAAGCAGCAGGAGCCTGCAGCACTTTTGCAGTGTCTGTACACCGCAGCTCCCTTACAAGAAAACTTGCTGCACTTGCTGCAGCACTGGCTGCTGCAGGCAGCAGCTTTCCGTGCTGCAGCATCTCGCGCTGCGGCTCCGGCAGCTGCGCTGCTGCTGCTGCTGCTGCAGCAGAAACTCGCCAGTGCTGCAGCAAATAAGCCGGGCTTCCGCAGGCTTGCCTAGGGACGGCGTGTCTGTACACCTCGGCTGCTGTTTTCTCCTGCAGCAGCGTGAGGGGTAAGAACCGCTGCAGCTGCTGCCTGAAGTTTAAGAACCCGATCTCATTCTGCTGCTGCTGCTGCTGCTGCTGCTGCTGCTGAGCAGCAGCAGCAGCTCCACAAGTTCGGGGAGCAGCAACCGCGTTAGCGAATGCCATAAGGAACGGCACGTCAAGCCGGGCCAGCCGCGAGAACAGGACTCTTTCTTGTGCTGCAGCAGCAGCAGCAGCAGCAGCAGCAACAGCAGCATCGGCATCGGCCAGGCCATCAGCAGGCCGCGTAGCCCACTGCACGCTGCTGCTGCTGCTGCTGCTGCCGCCGTTGCTGCAGCTGCTGCCTGCAGCAGCAAGATCAGCCGTAGCCGTCTGCAGCAAACAGCAACTGAGCCAGCACAAAGAAGACTTTGAGGCCCCCTGTACTTTCTGCAAAAGTGACCAAATATTCTTTTAAAGTATTTATTTACTTGTTTGTCATTTTTGCTGCTAGAATGGAAAAGACCCTCACTGCAAAACGGAGAAAAAGCTGGGCCTCCATCTTGTGTGCAGCAGCAGCACAGTGCAGCAGCAGCACCTCCACAGCGCGTTTGGCCTCCACAGGCAAACCCAGGCCCCAGTGGGCCCCCCGGGGGGCCCCCTCACGGTGCCGTGGGGGGCCTCCTGTGCTGCACCAGCAAAGACCATCCAGCCCTCCACTAGAGCTGCCAGCAAAGCTGTCGATGCATGCAGCCCCGAACTTCCTTGCAGCTGCAGCGCCGGCACTGCTCGCAAAGAAGACACGCTGCGGCCCGCAATCCTAAGCAGCAGCAGCAGCAGCAGCAGCAGCAGCAGCGGCAGCAGCAGCAGCGCAGACGCAGGTGGCTGAGGAAGCTAGGGGGGTAGAGGGGAGTCGCAGGGGCTGCTGCAGAGCAGCAGCAGCGGCTGCAGCAGCAGGCAGTCATAAGGCACCTTCAAAAGCTGCTGCGAGGAGAAACTGCTGCTGCTGCGGGCTCTGCTGCAGCGCCGCGCGTGCAGCAGAGAGAGCAGCACTGCCCAGCAGCTGCGGCGACAGCTGCGCACAGAATAGAAACTTTGAGAAAATCCGGTGTTGCGTTGGGCCCTGGCAGCAGCAGCAGCAGCAGCAACAGCAGCAGCGGAAGCAGCAGCAGCTGCTGCTGCTGCGGCAGCAGTTAATCCGGCGACCGCAGCAGCAGCAGTAGTGGAAGCGACAGCAGCAGCAAAGGCAGCAGCAGCAGCAGCAGCAGCAATGTGAGAGCACCTGCTTTATGCGAACAGTTGCATGCCCAGCCAGCCGCGCCGCAGCTCTCCGCACCATCTCTTCCTCTGCTGCTGTTTCTTTTTCTGCTGCTGCATCTGCTGCTGCTTCTGCATCTGCTGCTGCTGCCGCCTCTGGTTCTGCTGCAGCACCTGTCGCTGCTGCTGTTTGCTGCTCTGCCTCAGGCCTCTCTGCGGCTCCATTTGCTGCTGCGAAGCGCACAGGCATTCGCTGGAGGTTCTCGGAGTAACAGGCACAGAGGCTGCCGGCTACGCTCCAGCAGCAGCAGCAGCAGCAGCAGCAGCAGCAGCAGCAGCGAAACAGCTGCTGCTCTTCTCAGCAGCAAGGCCAGCGACCCACCAATCCATCTGTGCTGCTCGATCTGCTCAAAGGCGTAAAGGATGTTCGTAATTTGCTGCGGCGAGAATGTAGTCACGTCAGACGCCATCACAGCCTCTGCATGCAACAAGCAGCAGCTAGAATTACCTGCAATAGCCCTTATCACATCTTTCCTGTCGAAGGCCTTCAGTTTCACAAGAGAAAGGGCAACTATTGCTGCAACAGCATGCGGCAGCACGGGACCAGCAGCAGCAGCACTTGCAGCAGGAGGAGGCAACGCCGGGAAGCTGCTGCCGCTGCTGCTGCTGCTGCTGCTGCTGCTGCTGCTGTTGTCTTGCTCGACCCCAGCTGCCATGTCTTGGGGCTCTAGAAGACAGTCAAATATTTTGTCACAGAGCTCATGCCTTCTTTCTGCTGCAGCAAATCCATGCAGCAGCATTACTAGCATCTTCTGCTGCTGCTCCGTCTGTTGCAGCTGCAGCCGTTGTAAGCCTGCCAGCTGTTGCTGCTGCTGCAGCTGCTGCTCTTCCGGGCGTTGCTGCTGCTGCTCTCCCACAGGAAGTGGCCACTCTTCGGCGTCTGCAGCAGCAGCAGTCGCTGCTGCTGCTGCTGCTGCTGCAGACCCCCGGTGCAGCAGCGGGCCCCGAGCTATAGCTGTGCCCAGAGGATCAAGAACAGCAGCAGATTGGATTCCCAGCTGCATGCATGCATTTGCAAATTTAAAAAATATATTTTATAATTAAAAATAAAGAATAAGAAGCAAATGAACAAAAGAAAAAGAGACCAAGAGGCGCCGCTGCAGTGTGCTGCTGGCAGCAACTGCTGCCAGCTCTGCTGCAGCGAAGAACAGCAGCTGCTGGTGCAGCAGCAACACTTCAAAAAGAATCAACTTAGAAGAGACAGCCACAGGGAGGGCCTTGGCAGAAGCAGCTGGCAGCAGCAAAAGAAGCAGGCAGCAGCAACTGCAGCAAGCAGCAGCTGCAGCAAGCAGCAGCTGCAGCAAGCAGCAGCTGCTAACAAGCCCCACCTTGGCAGCTGCATGCAGCAGCAGCACCTGCGACGACGGCTCGAGAGCCTCAGCAGCAGCAGCAAGGCGCAGCACCAGGGGCTCTAGGCTTTCGGCAGCTAAAGAGAACACAAACAAAGAAATTGCAAAAAAAGATATTTGCTGCTCACATTAATGTCAGCAGCAAATATAAATCCAAAGAGGCCTGCACTGAGCTCGCCCTAGCGCCAGAAGCAGCAGCAGCAGCAGAAGCAGCAGCAGCGAGAAGCAAGCAACAGCTGCAGCAGAAGCAGCACGATTACGCCAGCAGAGACTGCAGCAGCTGCAGCAGCAGCAACAAGCACAGAGTAGCCGCAGCCGCAACAGCAGCAGCGGCCGCAACAGCAGCAGCCGCAACAGCAGCAGCAGCAGGCGCAACAGCAGCAGCAGCAGCGGCAACAGCAGCTGCAGCAGCAGCAACAGCAGCCGCAACAGCAGCAGCAGCAACAGAAGCAGCAGCAGCAGAAGAGGCTGTACAAAGTTGGCAGGTCTTCCTCAGTGCTGCTGCTGCATGCAGCACCCCCACAGCTTGGGGCCCCGAAAAGCGGCTGCTGTATTTAACAAAATAGTCCAGCAAGCAGCAAACTGGATGCCGCAGCTGCAGCAGCAAACAAAAGACGCAAAGAGTCCAGCCTTAACTGTGAACACCTGCAGCAGCAGCACCAGTTGCAGCACCAGCTGCAGCGGCAGCTGCAGCACGAGCTGCAGCAGCAGTTGCCGCAGGAGCCGCGACAAGAGCTGAAGCAGTAGCTGCAGCAGTAGCTGCAGCAGTAGCTGCAGCAGGAGCTGCAGCAGGAGCTGCAGCAGGAGCTGCAGTAGTAGCTGCAGCAGGAGCTGCAGCAGGACCTGCAGCAGTAACTGCAGCAGGACCTGCAGCAGTAACTGCAGCAGGACCTGCAGCAGTAGCTGCAGCAGGAGACATGGCAGGTGGAGCAGCAGTGACTGCAATTTCCACAGGCCAACACCCCACACCAAAACTCCTTTAGGGGCCCCCCTGGCTCTTTTATAAAACCAAATCTCAGGGGCCCCCAAATCCGCCTGTGCTGCCAAAAGGGCCCCCAGCAGTACCCTGAAGGGCCCCTGGGGCCCCACAGGGTACTGGTGGGGGCCCTTTTGGCAGCACAGGGGGATTTGGGGGCCCCCGGGGCCCCCGGGGCCCCTGGAGTTCTCTTGATCCCGCATGCATGCAGCAACTTGGGAGGGGCCCCTGCAGCAAATAGCTGGGACTCACATCTGAGTTCATTGCTGCTAAGGCGCTGCAGCAAGAAGCAACTTCTTGGGGGGAGAAAGAGTCGATTTTGTGGGGCTGGAAGCAAAGGCACAAGCAGCCGCAGCAGCAGCAATGCAGCAGCAGCAGCAGCAGCAGCGCAGCAGCAGCAGCGCAACGGCAACAGTAGCAGCGCAGCAGCAGCAGCAGCGCAACGGCAGCAGCACCAGGGAAACTGCAGCAGGACAGCAGCAGCAGCAATGGGGAAGCACCAGCAGGGCAGAGGCAGCAGCAGAAGAGATGCATCAGCAATGAAGCAGCAGCAGCGCCGGGGCAGCAGCAGCAGCAGGGCAACAAAAGCAAAGGCGCAGCAGCAGGAAAGGCGCAGCAGCAGCAAAGCAGCAGGGACGTGCTGCAGCAGCGCGCCGAAGCAGCAGCAAGAGAAGCGCACGAAAAGCCCAGGAGGAAGAAGCAGCAGCAGCAAAGCAGCAGCAGCAAAGCAGCAGCAGCAAAGAAGCAGCAGCAGCAAAGCAGCAGCAGCAAAGACGGAAAAGCAAACGCAGCAAGACACTTTGCTGCCTCACAATCTCAGCAGCAATTGCTGCAGCAGCACGAAAGTCCCGCAGATTAAAAGCAGCAGCAGCAGACAAGCAATTGGCAATGTGCTGCGGCTTCATGTCCCCAGCTGTACGTACACCCCGACGCTCCAGCGCAGCCAGCAAACCCTCGCTGCGGTGGCCCAGACGCTGCAGCCTGCTCGCAAACCCTAAACCCTAAACCCTAAACCCTAAACCCTAAACCCTAAACCCTAAACCCTAAACCCTAAGCCCTAAACCCTAAACCCTACCCTAAACCCTAAACCCTAAACCCTAAACCCTAAACCCTAAACCCTAAACCCTAAACCCTAAATACAAACCCTAAACCCTAAACCCTAAACCCTAAACCCTAAACCCTAAACCCTAAACCCTAAACCCTAAACCTAAACCCTAAACCCTAAACCCTAAACCCTAAACCCTAAACCCTAGAGCACCTTGAAGCGGGGCAAACCGAGAACGCCAGCCCCAATTCAACAAAACCCTAAACCCTAAACCCTAAACCCTAAACCCTAAACCCTAAACCCTAAACCCTAAACGGTACCCTAAACCCTAAACCCTAAACCCTAAACCCTAAACCCTAAACCCTAAACCCTAAACCCTAAGCCCTAAACCCTAAACCCTAAGTCCTACACCTAAACCCTAAGTCCTAAACTCTCGTGGGCCTCGGGTCTGGAGCCCCAAGCCCTCCAGGGCTCTTACGCCTGAGCCTCAAGCCCTAAACCCTAAACCCTAAACTCCCGGCTGCGAGATAAACCCTAAACCCTAAACCCTAAGCCCTAATTAGGGACTCTGTGGGCAAACTGAAAGCGCTTTGCTGCGCTTTAGGGTTTGCTGCTTCAGCGCTGAATGCGTCTGATGCCTTCCGAGGGCTCAGGGGAGGCTGCATTAGGGTTTAGGGTTTAGGGTTTAGGGTTTAGGGTTTAGGGTTTAGGGTTTACGCGTTAAATAAGTTTGAAACGTCTTGTGCGCAGCACTCGTTTATTTGCTTCTCCGCTCTGCTGCAAAGAAGCCTCAAGACCTCCTCGTGGCGAAAATTCAGCCTGAACACAAACCCTAAACCCTAAACCCTAAACCCTAAACCCTAAACCCTAAACCCTAAACCCTAAACCCTAAACCCTAAACCCTAAACCCTACCTGGCGAAAGCGTTAGCAAGCAACGCGAGGGCTCGCGCCTCGTAAACCATCTCTTTGTCTCTCTGAGTCACAGCAAGGCCCCGCATTGCTAAACCCTAAACCTTAAACCCTAAACCCTAAACCCTAAACCCTAAACTCTAAACCCTAAACCCTAAACCCTACGCCACACCGAACGCAGCGAACCGCCTGCTCTGCATACTGACAGCTGCACAAGAGAGTCAATAAACAGCAACAGCAGCAGCAGAAACAGCTAAGACAGTGCAGCAGCAGCAGCAGCAACAGCAGCAACAACAGCAGCAAAAGCAGTGGCAGCAGCAACAGCATCAGCAGCAACAGCAGCAAAGCCAAGCAGCAAATGAGCAGCTGTGTTTACTCCTCCTGCGTAATACTGGAGCAGGAGCCAGAGCAGCAAGGTCCTGCTGCACGGCAGCAGCAACCAGCAGCAGCAGCAGCAGCAGCAGCAGCAGCAGCAGCAGCAGCAGCAGCAGCAGCAGCAGCAGCAACTTGCCCTCAAGAGCATTTCGGCGAAATGCGGCAGCAACTCGTTGGCTGGATATCCCAGGCGGGCAAATGCGTTCAGCAGCAAAGCTGCTTGGAGCCCGTCAAAGCCCTGCAGCAGCAGCAGCAGCAGCAGCAGCAGCAGCAGCAGCAGCAGCAGCAGCAGCAGCAGCAAGCACAGCCACAGCAGCAGCAGCGATGCCCGTTCACGTGAGACTAGTTGGCCAGCAGCAAGACCTAGGGTTTGTGGTTTGGGGTTTACAGCCTAGGGTTTAGAGAGGTTTAGGGTTTAGGGTTTAGGGTTTAGGATTTAGTTACATTTTTGGTCTCGATGGCCCGGAGCTCGAGGCGCTGCAGCAGCAGCGGGTTGCTGCGCCTGGCCGTGGCGAGCGCAGCAGCAGCAGCAGCAGCAGCAGCAGGAGACAGCGAGTTGGCCAGGAACAGCAGCCGCCTTTCTGCTTCTCGCCAAAAAGCCCCAGACTTCAATCCTTTTGCTGCTGCTGCTCGCAGCAAGCAGCAAAGTGCTGCAGGGCTGCTGCTGCCAATTGCTGCTGCACTCGCCGGCAGCGCCCGCCGCACGCAGTGCGGCTGCACAAACGAAAAACCCCGCTGCTGCTGCTGCTGCTGCTGCTGCTGCTGCTGCTGCTGCAGCGCCTGCTGCTGGAAGAGAGACTGGCGCCAGACGGGAAGGCGACGCGGAAGACGAAACGCCTCTGAGTTCGCTTGCTGCTGCCGCAGCACAAGTTTCTGCTGAGAAGCAGCAGCAGCAGCAGCAGCAGCAGATGCTGCTGCTGCTGCTGCTGCTGCTGCTGCTGCTGTGGAAGCTGCTGTGCTGCAAAGGGCCCCCAAGGCCCCGCCTTCGTGGGATGGCCTAAAAGCGGCTCTGGAGCCAAGCAGGGTTGAGGCGTGTTTGTGGACCATCTTGGGTTCAACGCCAAACCCTAAACCCTAAACCCTAAACCCTAAACCCTAAACCCTAAACCCTAAACCCTAAACCCTAAGCCCAACACTCCAACCGCCCAATTGTAATGAAATAAACACAAATAGAGCTCTAGATTGGCTTTGCAGCTGCACAAAAAGGGGTGAGTGAAGGGGGGCCCGCAGAAAGCGGGGAAGCCTTCGAGTCTGGGGGCCCCCCGGCGTTTGGGGGTAGCGACACTGGGGGCCCCCTGCCTAAACTTTTGTTTATATTTCAATTTAAATGATTTATTTAATTGAAAAAAAAGAAAATTGAGGCCAGAAACCGCAGAATTCCTCTAGAACTGAGGCAGGGGCCCCTGCAGTGGCTGCAGACCTCAGGGGCCCCGGGGGCCCCCAGGGGGCCCCGAAGACCCCAGGGGCCCCCCTGGGGCCCCCTAGAACCAGCTTTGCAAATGGGACTTTAGCTGTTTTCCTTTTTGTTGCAATTAAAACAAAAAGGGGGAAAATGCCATTTCCACTGCTGGGGGCCCCTTATGTAGGGGGCCCCCTTAGTAGGGGCCCCCACACAGGGGGGCCCCCACACGGGGGGGCCCCCCGTGACCCCGGAAAGAGGGTACTTTAGCCTCCCCACTTTCTTGAGGGGCCCCCAGGGACAAAGGGTACACAAGTGGGGGCCCCCCTTTCTTGGGGGCCCCCAAAGTGGAGTCAGGGGCCCTGTACAGCCAAGGAAGCAGCAGAGGGCAGCAAGCCTGCGCATTCTGCTGCTGCTGCTGCTGCTGCTGCACTTCCGTTGCTACCACTGCTGCTGTTGCTGCTGCTGCACTTCTGTTGCTACTACTGCTGCTGCTGCTGCTCCGGGGCTGCGGTGCCCCTCCACGCTGCAGTGCAGCGCGCTGCAGCAGCAGCTGCTGCTGCTTGTGCTGCTGCAGCAGCTGCAGCAGCAGCTTCTCATCCCCACTACCCTTTTCTGAGTCCCCGCTGCTCTAATTAGTCCCCACCAAGTACTTGGGGGGCCCCAAGGGCCCCAGGGGGCCCCCACCTGAAACCCTAAACCCTAAACCCTAAACCCTAAGGGGCCCCCAGTCCAGCTAGATCTGCCGAGGGCTCTCAGTGCAGCACGAGGCCCCCTGGGGCCCCCTGGCACCCTCCAGGGGCCCCCCGGGGCCCCACAGCCTGGAACCTTATGGGGGCCCCTAGGGGCCCCCATGGGGCCCCCAGGTGCCCCCCTGGGGCCCCCCTGGGGCCCCCCAGGGGCCCCCCTGGGGCCTCGGAGAGGGTAAAGTGGTTTTTGAGTTTAATTTCTGTTATTAAAGTTCAAAGAAAAACCGAAGTGTCCATCATACAAGTTGAGGTGTACGTACACCCCATGCGTCGCACGAGCCAATGGCGCGGAGGCTGCCGACAGGCCAGGGGCCCCCAGGAACTAATTCAAGGGGCCCCCAAGAGGGGCCCCCCAGGGGCCCCCAGAAGGCCCCCCAGGGGCCCCCAAGAGGGGCCCCCCAGGGGCCCCAGAAGGCCCCACAGGGGCCCCCAGAAGGGCCCCACAGGGGCCCCCAGAAGGCCCCTGTGGGGCCTCAGGAGGGCCCCACAGGAGCTCCCAGAAGGGCCCCACAAGGGCCCCCAGAAGGCCCCACAGGGGCCCCAGGAGGGCCCCACAGGGGCCCCCAGAAGGGCCCCACAGCGGCCCCCAGAAGGGCCCCACAGGGGCCCCCTCTAGGGGCCACCCCGGGAGCGACCCCACAGGGACCCCCTTTAGGGGCCCCCAGGAGGGGCCCCTAGGGGGCCCCAGTAAGGGGGGTTCTTGGGGGGCCCCCGGGGGCCCCTGTCCAGGTGAACCCAGGGGGGCCCCCCCGGGGGTGGGGGGCCCCCCTGGGGGTGGGGGGCCCCCAGGGGGCCCCCTGACAGAGGGCCTGGCAGCAGCAAAGAGGCTTTGGAGGCCCTTAAACAACAACTGAGTGGAAGCAAATGTGGGGCCCCTCTTGTCATTTATTAAGCACCTAAAATGGCATTCGGGAAGACTTGCGGCAGTTCTTGCTGCTGCCAGGGACTACAACTGCTGCTGCTGCTGCTGCTGCTGCAGCAGCAGCTGCTGCTGCTGCAGGGGCTCCGGCGGGCTTGAAGACCTGCCAGGGGCTTCAGAGCCCCTCTGTCCCTCTCCCCGCAGCAACTGCAGCAGCTGAGTTGACGCACGCTTTGCTGCCTGCAGAGCAGCAGCAGCAGCAGCACGCTGCAGCAGCAGCAGCAGCACGCTGCAGCAGCAGCAGCGTGCAGCAGCAGCAGCAGAAAAGCCGTACGGATGTTCACAAGGCAGAGTTCTCCATGGTAACCTCCATAGCGCCTGCAGCACAGCAGCACGTACACTCAAGACCCCACACTGCAGCAGCAGCAGCAGCAGCAGCAACAGCAGCACCAGCAGCAGCAACAGCAGCAGCAGCAGCAGGCGGCTCACTGGGCCCCGCGTCTTGCTCGGGAGCTGCTGCCACAGCAGCAGCAGCAGCAGCAGGTTGTGCTGCAGTGCTGCTGAAATAAGCATCTAAGTCTCTATCAAGTCTTTCTTTAACAACTTCTTCTCCCATATAAGCCTCCAGCTGCGCATCTAAACCCTCAGCAGTGGGGGGGGCCCCCCGGGGCCCCCGGGGGCCCCCCCCCCTGCGGCCGCGGGCCCCGCGGCCGCGGCCCCGGCCAAACCGCTGCTGCTGCTGCTGCTGCTGCTGCTGCTGCTGCTGCTGCTGCGGCCGCCCGCTGCGCCGCGCAGCCATCGCGCGACCCAGGCCCCCTATGCGGCCGCCGCGCGCGCGCGAGTTGTATCTGCAGCAAACCAAACCCTAAACCCTAAACCCTAAACCCTAAACCCTAAACCCTAAACCCTAAACCCTAAATGCGAGAAGGCCCCTCCAAAACCCTAAACCCTACACCCCAAAGCCCAAAACCTAAGTGAGGGCCGGCCCCTCTCAAACCCCAAACCCCAAACCCCAAACCCCAAACCCTAAACCCCAAACCCTAACCCCAAACCCTAAACCCCAAACCCTAAACCCTAAACCCTAAACCCTCTAAGCACCTGCTTCTGTTGTAAAGAGGCCCCGAACGAGCAGCAGCAAGCCCGCGGCTTCTGCCTACAATCTTATCTCGGCCTCGGGGGCGGTACGGAGACGCTCGGCCTGCAGGAGGGACACCCACTAAACCCTAAACCCTAAACCCTAAACCCTAATCCAAAGCCGGCACCGCCAGGTCACCACCGCTTCCTCCACAGCCTTGCGCCCGACGTCCCAAAGAGTGCAGGGGCCCCCAGGGGGCCCCCAGGGGGGCCCCCACAGGGGCCCCCAGGGGCCCCTGCAGCAGGGGCCCCTTTGCTGCTGCCTACTTCGGGGTCCCTCGCAGCTGGGGTTGGGGGCCCCACAGGGCACAGGAGGGGCCTCTGCAGCAGCTGCACTTCAAACCCCGGGGGGCCCCTGGGGGCCCCCCTGGGGCCCCACAGGGCCTTTCCAGCGGGGGGCCCCCCGCCCAGCGTTGCCCCACCCCGAAAAAGGCCTCCACAAGTGCAGCGGGGGCCCCCAGGGCCCCCCGGGGGCCCCGGGGGGCCCCAGGGACCCTGGGGGCCCCCCAGGGGCCCCCCAAGGGCCTCAAAGGCGTGTGGAGTCTGCATGCGTCTCCCCGCAGACCAGGACGAGAGAAATGAAGGAGACAGAAGAGAAATGGAGTTAAGTCGGAGCAGGATTTAAGAAATAAAGACAGAAAAGAAAGAAAGACAGAAAGTCTCACCCAGCTGGCCGCCGCGGCCACGAGCGCTGTAGCTCCGCACCATCTTCTGGTCTTGGCGTAGAATTGGGGAAGCAGCAAGCAGCGCGGCTGCATGCAGGGGGTCTTTTCTGAAAAGAAGAGTTTGGGGGTTTTCGAAAAGTCTAAAAAGGTCTATTTAGGGAAAAAAACGGGGTGCTGCGGGTGCCTGACACGCGCTGCTGCTGCTGCTGCGCTGCTGCTGCTGCTGCTGCTCCTGGTGCTGCCTTTGCTGCACCTCCCCTCGCCGCTGACGCCCCGCGGGTCTCAGCCAAGCGATGCCCGATCTAAATTGCTGCAAATACAAAACAGCAAATGCGCGTTTGGTTTTGCTGCTGCTGCTGCTGCTGCTGCTGCTGCTCCCGTTGGCTTCCAGCGGGCGGCCGCACATGCAGCGCGGGCTGCTGCAGCCGCGGCAACCGCCGCAGCAGCTGCAGCAGCGCTGCGCGGCTCTCGCCGCGCGAATTCGAGTGTCTCAGCCTTTATTTGTTGTTTTAATTCATAAATTTTGTTTATTTTTCTTTGTTTTTTTCTCCAAGTTCCCGAAATTCCTTCCAGGCGCCGGGCTCTGGCTTCGCAGGATCGCAGCGACTCGGTGAGCCCCGTTGACTGTCTTCAGCGCAGCTTTTGCCCCTCCACAGCACCAGTTGCAGCAGCAGCAGCAGCAGCAGCAGCAGCAGCACTGATCTCAGCAGCAGGAACTTCAGCAACAGTAGCAAGGTGCGCGCTGCTGCTGCCTACCCGAGCCCACAGGTGCAGCCAGCGCAGCCAAGGTAGCCACGTAGCTCCACAGGCTAGTGACGCAGCAGCAGCTAGCTGCCCAGCAGCTAGCCAGCTAGCCAGCTAGCCAGCTAGCCAGCTAGCCAGCTAGCCAGGGCCATTCAGTGTGCAGGGGTTTGCTGCTGCGTTGCTTGCGCTGCAGCAGCTGTTAGTTCGCCGTTTCTGCAAATGTTTTTTTTCACAAGTCAAAGACACGGAAGCCCCGCGGTGCTGCTGTTGCTGCTGCTTCTCTGGGGAGCAATGGCAGCAAGCTTGAGAGCTGCAGCAGCAGCAGCAGCAGCAGCAAGTGCAGTTGCAGCATCAACTGCAGCCACAGCAGCAAATGCAGCCACCGCAGCAACTGCTGCGACTGCTGCAGCAGAAGCAGCGGACAAATATGCCTATGTAGTTCAGCAGCTCACAGAAGCTAAGCAAAGCCTCGAAGCCGCAGCAGCAGCAGCAGCAGCAGCAAGTGGCACTGCAGCTGCTGCTAAGGCGCCTTTGCTTATTGCTGTCAGCAAAACTCACCCTCCTGCTGCTGTTGCTGCTGCAGCAGCAACAGGCCACCGCCACTTCGGGGAAAACTATGTTGCTGAGTTAGTTGAGAAGGCACAGAAGCTCCCCGAGGACTACCAGTGGCATCTGATTGGTAAGTTACCAGCAGCAGCAGCAGCAGCAGCAGCAGCAGCAGCCCGCTGCAGCAGCAGCAGCAGTTAGGTGTTGCTGCTGCTGCTCCTGCGTGGCGTTCTTCGTTGCTGCGGCGGCCTCTGCCGCGGCAGACGCAGGGCGGCCCAAATCCGCAGCGTACAAAGAAGCAATTTTCCCGCTGCTGCTGCTGCTGCTGCTGCTGCTGCTGCTGCTGCTGCAGGAAACCTGCAGACGAACAAAGTGAAGGCCTTGGTGACTGGAGTCCGCAACTTGTACTCCGTAGACTCTGTGGACTCCGTCAAATTGGCTGAAGTGCTGCAGCGCGAAACTGAAAAGGCCAACAAGCAGCTCAACGTGCTGGTGCAGGTGAGCAGCAGCAGCAGCAGCAGCAGCAGCAGCAGCAGCAGCAGCAGCAAGGCGGCTGCAGCGAAGGCATGGCGGTGAAGTTGATAGGTAATATTAGCGAGGGGTAAACTGCAGAAGTGTTCAGCTGCTGCTGCGTTCCTGCATGCAGTTATTGCGTATATAAATGTGTGAATGTTAATACTTCGGATTTTTTGAATATTTTCATGAAATCATGAAATATAAACATATTTTGAAGTTTTTTTTGCACATTTGGAGGTCTTTATAGAGTGTGGCTCTCGATGAATTGAATCTGAGTTTTATAAATAATTAAATTTGAAAAAAATGGCAAAAGGTTCGCAGCAACTTGCACGCGTGGGGTGTACGTACAGGTCAACGCCGGGGGCGAGCCACAGAAGCACGGCGTTCGCGGAGATGATTGGAACTCGACAAAACATTTATCTCTTTCTTTGGTTTATTTCATTTTAGATAAATGTCCCAATTTGAAGTTCAGAGGGTTCATGACTGTCGCGTGAGGCGCATGCACGGAGTGCACAAACGCCCATTTGCTGCTGCTGCTGCTGCTGCTGCTGCTGCTGCTGGCTTTTGCTGCCTATTTCCATGTTTGTAAACTTGCAAATGAGTTCGAGTTAAAACAGTCTTTTCATGCAAACGCGGTTTAGGGTTTAGGGTTTAGGGTTTGGGGTTTAGGCGTGTGCAAGGACACGCCTGAGACGTGCTCTTGCAGTCACCGAAACCCTAAACCCTAAACCCTAAACCCTCCCAAAAGCACCAACAGATGTGTGGGCATTTGCATGCATTTCAGTGCTGCATGCAGAGTGCATTTGTGGAATCTTTCGCTGCCGCTTTTAATCCACAACTTCTCACTGAATGCCTTAAGATATGATTTTGAAGAATATGGGAAGTTCTTTTTAAATTAAATCTTTTAATTTAAAAGATTTCATCTCAAATCTTTTAATTTAGAATATTTAATCTTAAATCTTTAATTTTGTTTTCTCCTGCATTCGTTTTTCTTTTATTGTTTTCATGGTGACCTAGCTCTCTGGTTCTGTGGCGCTTAACCCTAAACCCTAAACCCTAAACCCTAACCCTAAACCCTAAACCCTAGAGCTGGGGTTTGTTTGCCTGCAGGCCTCAAGGCGTTGATGAGGCCATTTTGGCTTTCAAAAGAATGAAAGAATTAAAAGAAGAAGCAGCTCGAGACGAGAAAATAGCTGCAGCTTTGAATGGTGAGAAGGACTTCTCAAGTTTTGCAATTGGAAAAATAAAATAAGTAGTTGGAAAGAAATAAAACACAATTAACAAATTTAATTGCAAGTACAAGGAGCCAACTAACTACAGTTTGATTTGTGGGTTATTTATTTTTTTTTAGTTGAAAACTTTGAATTATTTGAATTTGATACAAAGGCGAAAATTTGATCTTTTTGCCACCACAACAAAGGACAAATTAGCAAATTAAAACAAAAAAAAGAAAAGAAGAAATTTAATTTATTAAAATGTTAGACTAATTGAAATATAGAATTACTGAATTGTAGATTGTTGAAATCTAGCTTTGTTGAAATGTGTATTTATTTAAATGAAATTTACTGAAACAATAATTGTATTTATTTAACTGTTAGAGTAATTGAAGTATTCGGTATATTGAACTGCAGATTTATTGAAGTTTTCATTTGTAGGAATATTAGATTTATTGAAATATGTATTTATTGAAATATGATTCGTTGAAATATATATTTGTTGAAATAGGATTTATTGAAATAAGATTCATTTAAATAGATTTTTTAAAGTATATTCTTTTGAAATGTATATCTATTCAAATAAGATTTCTTGAAGTGGAATTTATTGAAATAAGGTTTTTTGAAGTGTATCTTTTTGAAACATATGTTTATTGAAATATGATTTATTGAAATATATATGTATTAAATTATTAGATTTGTTGAAATTCACACCTAATGAACTACAGATTTATTGAATTGTATATATTTACTGAAATTTGTATTTATTGAAATGTAAATTTATTCAAATGTATATATTTATTGAATTACATATTTATGAAAATAAGATTTATTGAATTATGGATTTACGAAAATATTAGATTTGTTGAAATACCGAATTGTTGAAATATAGATTTATTGAAATATTTGTATTTATTGAAAGACACAATTATTGAAACACAAGTTTATTGAAATGTATACATGTATTGAATTTAATTCAATAGATCTTATTTCAATAAATATATAATTCAATTTTTTTGTTTTCAGGCGAAGACCTCGAGCTCAGCATGGGCATGTCAAGAGATATGCAAACAGCAGTGCAGAACGGCAGCACTCAAGTGCGAATAGGTACAGCAATATTTGGGGCTCGGGGGCCCCCCAAAGTTTAAAGTTTAGACTTTTTGTTGAGTTTTTTATTTCCAGAAAGTTTCATTTTGCTCAAATTGCATCCCTGGCACTTTGTTGCTGCATGCAAGTGCAACAGTCCGGCTCTTGCTGCAGTTGCTGCATGCGCGGATATGCTTTCCTGGCGGAGTGGCCTAAAGATGCCTTTTTTCTATTTAGTTCTGCACAATATTTTGCAAAGCATCAGCAGCAGCAGCAGCAGCACTAGAGTGCAGGAGCTGCTGCTGCGAATAGGGTGTGGCGCTGCCTTTATTTTGGCGTTCAGGACGCCGCAGTGATCGCCACTTTTCTTGCATGCATGCATGCATGCAGCAGTGCATGCATGCATGCAGTAGTGCATGCAGGCCCGATCTGTTCACTTATCTGGACTTACTGCAATTAAGGCTTTGCGTTTGTCGATTCTTTTCTAACATTTTGTCTCAGAGTGCTTTTGCCATTTCCTTTCCCTCTGCTAAATTAGACCAGTGGTCAGTGCTTTTCTATTGCTTTTATGATTCAAGTGGCAGTGACTGCATCTCGACGAAAACTGCTTGCTTGCCTTTATGCGCATGCATGCATGCATCAATGCGCGCATGCACCAATGCATGCATGCATCAATGCATGCATGCATCAATGCATGCATGCAGCAGTGCAGGTTAAGTTACCTAATTAAAAGAATGGAATAAGAAACTCTATGTGCAAAATAGCCAGAAAATGCCAAGTAAATCCTCGGATGGCAATGGTAGCCATTTTATTAGAGCTTGAATCCTTTTAGAAGTGTCTGAAATTATTCACATTCGCGCAAATGGGGTGCAGCAAAACAGTTTTTGCATTCTGTCATCCTGCTGAATTTGTAAGTAGCGTTTCACGGCGCTGTAACCTCTTAACATGTTCCCTTTTATCAGGTAAGCATTTCCAGGGCTGGAAACTCAAGCTTTCCGTTTTGCTCCTGGGAATGGCTTGTGCAAAATATATAAAGAAGAATTTCTCTGAAGTTCCTTTTAGGCAGCCAATCAATTCTTCGCTCATTTTTCCGTACTTGAAGGTTATTCCAACGTAAAAAATCGATTAATAACGATGTATCTTCCTGTATTTGGGCTAAAAACAGAAAACTAGCCGCGGGTCTTTTTCATTCTCATGAAGCTTGCGAGAGTCCAACAACAGTGCTGTGCAACACAGCGGAGCACGAAAGCAATATTAGGAAGCCAAGGAAAACGAAATAGCTCCCTGCCTCATTTGCAAGTAAGTAGTTTATGTAAAAAGATTGGTGTTTGGGGTTAGATCGCTGATGGATGCTCTTCAGCCAGGCGGGGTTTTATCATGTACTTCCGGCTACTATCTGCGCGCTGCCATGTGAAGCGTTGATAACGAAGTCCAGTTTGGAGCACATGTTTCTCCAGTATAAAGGACTTGTTTGCATGGCTAGCATTGATTGCGTGGCTTATGATTGTTGCATTCCTGGGATACAGCAATAAACTCAACAACATGAGCAGTGCCGAGCTTGGCGGACTACTAGCGGGGGCTGTTCAGAGAGTGTTCTGCTACATAGCCCACTTTTCTAAATAGTAGCAGAGACTAAGAGCTGCGGGAGGAGGCACAACTATTAAACAGATACAGATTGCTCAGCAACTGGCTGCTGGCGTGAACTCATTGGGAGCGTTCGAGCAACAGCATCCGAGTGAGCAGCACGAGCGTTTGCAGGGTATCACTCTTCGGGTATCTATCCCCATTCTCTACCTTGACTTTTGAATCTCCGTGCCACTCAAATAAACTTAACTGTCTCTTATCTAAGGAATAAAATATTATCTACATTAGTATATCGAGTATTCATCGTCTACAGTTGGGGCTATTGAGGTCCATTCGCTACCTTAACTTTCGTATCTCGGTGTCAGTTGAATAAACTAAACTGTCCTAGTAAAATGCTTTCGCTAAACATAAACAACGGTGAAAATAGTAAAATATTAAGTGTAACAACGTATATCATAGATGATTATAAAAATATTTACAATTAATGAAACAAATATATTTACTGAAGTACAGGACATAATACTGTTATATCTATTTTTAACGAAACAACTTTAATTTAAAATAATCAGATTAAACCTAATCAAAAACTAATGAAAATTTGTCCTTGTGATTCTTTTGGATTTAATAATCGGATTCCCACTCTAACGCATTTAGCATTTCCTCTGATTGTATCTACTCCAGGTGTGTAGCAAAGGGCTGCAGTGGGCGATTATGTCGCTTTCTCTTCAACTTCGCCTCATGGGGAGGCTTGTAGTGGGATGCGGAACTGGCCAGTATTGCGTCTGACTGCAATGCTTTGCTACGTATATAAAACAGACCTTAGGGCTACTCACATGAGTGAATGGCTAACAGTTTGCCAATACCCACAAATGCCAGTGTGATCCTGAGTCCTTGCAGTGCACTCAATGCACTCAGTCGCTGCAGCGGATTGGCCTGAACTAGCTCCTCTACGAGCACTGTGGTTTTCGTTCTGCCGTGAGCTTTGTAGCATTTTGGCGTGGGATGAAGCAGTGTAACAGCGTGTGCTGCAGTCATCTGCAACACCTCGTAGGCGAGCATGTCGTAGGCATGCATCGCTGTTAAGGGATCCAGTGGCGGGGTCCCTAGGGCACTCATAATCGCCCCCGCAACTCTCCCAGATTTCCCCTGAGCTGCTTGTGTTGAGTTCCTGTGAGGAGCAATCTTTTGCCAAATTCCCCTCGCACTTGCGTTCAAACCAAGCCACGGCATTTGTCTTGCCAGTCAGACAGCAGTTTAGTCTGCCACACGCGTTTGCCTGAAGTTCGTGAAATGCACAGGCACTATGCTGGACAGCGGACGCCACTGCCCAGTAAAACGAAGACTGTGCGTTTAAACGAGAGTGCCTATCCGTTGTGTGGGAAGAATGAGCTGGGCATACTACCCATGGCAAGGGTTCGATGCTTGCAGTAGCGGCAGAGTCTAGCGCCATTCCAGCCCCCAGTTGCTTGGTATGGGACATCGAACATATGTGTAGCGACGCCGGCGGAAAGTGCAAGTTCGCAGATATCGGATGAGCAAAGGGGATTGGGGTATAATTAGGTGAGGAGGCAGTGCAATATACAGGAAGTGGCATTACGGGAGAAGACGGGGTGTTTGAAGAGGATGCTGAGCCAGGGAAGGGCGACGTCATGCCACAGTGGTGGAGAGAGGTCTGTGCAGGAAACGAGACGAGCATGCAAGCGTGTGCTGTGTAGTGTGGGCACGACAGCAGTGCTCCATTTCGAAGTGATTGGGAGTCCTTGTGAGGCGCTTCTAGATACGGGGGCTTCCAGGAGTTTCATTCCTTCCAAAACAGTGGGCTGCCTACACATTAAGGTGCAGAAATTTCCCAAGGAGTGGATATTTACCCTAGCTAACGGAGAACAATTGATCGCGTCCTGAAGGGGTTAACGTGAGCGATTCTGTGGTGATTTTCTAGTAGGCCCTGTTCCGTATGATATAGTGCTGGGACTTGAATGGTTGACGGAGCATAAGGTTACTTGGTATTTTCAGTCTGACGAGCTGCGAACGTATATGGCGGCATCCGGTGTGTGAGCTACTTTTTGTTCGAACTTGCGCGGGAAAAACAGCACCTTAAAGGTGACTCAACGGGCCCTGCAGAGCAAGCATATCACTTACTTGCCAAGTAGGTGACCGGCATAACAGCACAGGAGGCAGCGACACTTCTACGAGCACCTCTTAAGCGATACAAGACCCACGCAAGAGTGGGGAAGGAGAAGGTACTGTCAAGGCATTACCCCAACAGGCTCAGGCGGACATGCAGGGACTACGAATCCCACTAGAGGATTTGGGTTACATCTAGCTTTGCCAGACTCGGGTGAGGCAGTGGCCCTTACATTATCGGACGAGAAACAAGGAGCTTTGTGCTGTGCAATACTCGGCCACGCTTACGGAGTTGGGAGCATATGAGATAGCACCGACTAGCTGACAATATAGAACTTCCCAACACATCACTTGGGGACTAGCCAATAGCGACTCAGTCGAAGGGAGCACAGCTGGAAATGCCAATTTATGGGAACCGACTCAGTTCGGGAAGAGGGGCGCTTAAGTGCAGAGGCTGTAATGGTCCTCCAGTGAGCCTATAGCAAGCCTATGTGATCTATTCCGGGGAAGCAACACCATATAATGCAATATTCATATTAAGCCGGGTCAATCGGGCAAGGGATAAAGCCAACTAGCTATGAGCGCCAACCGGCTAGGACCGTCAACTGGCTAGGCCAACTAGCTAGGAGAGCCAACCGCTTATCAGGGCTGGCTTAGTCGCCGAGAAGCGGACCCACCTTAGGGGTCCAGAGCCCGACGGCAGATCTTTTATTGTCTATTTTCCATAAAAAAATGAACGTGAAACATGGCTTGAGGCTAAAAATATGAATTTAATCAGTGCGCTCATTGGTTCTTGCATCGCTGCCAGTTCTGCTGCCACTTCTGTCTGTTCAACCCTTTACGTTGGTGTTGGTTTCTTCCTTTAGGATTCTGCAGAGCCTAGGTTATGGGTTAGCCAAACACTAACCCACGAGCTTTGTCACAGGCATCTGCTTCTCTCATGGAACGATCGTGGTCCCTTCCCCGCCGTTTAAATGCAATCTGTCAAATAAGGCCGCACAGTAAATACTGTAAGAACGCAGAAGCATCACGCTTTGCTCCTGCCCACCTTTTCATTCCCTCTGCGTCAAGCTTTGCGTAGATCCAGAGGACAGAATCAACACCTTCTAAATACTACGCTACGGCGTAGCCGCTCGGAAATTGCCTTCGGCGTCATATAATTCAGAATGCGTAGATTGACATAATAATTAGAAGGTAAACACTCAAAGGGTCTTATTCCTCTGGCGACCAAGCCTAATGACCCTTGCAATTATGGTTCGCATTAAGGGCTCGCCAAAGAAACTGCAACCGTAGCTCGTAGCATGACCTGGTAAGGCGGGAGAAACATACTAGGAGGTGATCGATATATCTCTTTATGAGCCGTATGGAAATGCTTGGGCCCTTTCCACTTCTACACGGTGTCTCTGGTAAGTAATGGCAGGGGAAAAATCATGTATCCAGAATGGGAGAGATATGCAGAAGCCAAGGTGAGATGAGCTCTATAAGATCTTGGGGCTGCTCCCGCGTACAATATTCTTATAACCCAATAGCACGGTACGCGTGCTGATTCGGCATTTGTGAACGTAAATACCTCTATTATCAAGCGTTTCAGGGTGCACTAGCCATGCACCTGCTGAATGGAAGGGTGGAATGGAAGCAAAAGCCACTGTACACATGGAGCAGACCAAGGGACATTGTTAGGCTGATCCGGGATTTGGAGCACCTGCGGGGATTTTTTCTCCATTTGCGAAGCGAAAGACCACAGTAACATGACAGCCCGTGCTACACGAAGGGAAGGACGACAAGAGAACCTTTTTTGAAGTAGCAGAGATGGGGTTCACGAAAATGGGTACGTATCAAAGCTGCTGGGGGAGGCGGGCTAATGCGACGCACCAAAATGACCGCCTAAAACGTCGCCACGAACATCCCTCAACTTTTCTAAGGACGGAGATCAACGCCGTTGAAAGTCTTGTTCAATGCCTCCTACACTCAGGCATCCTTTCCGATGGTCCCACCGGTTTCAGCTTCACGTCTTCCAACCGTGATACCATCGAGAAATGTACCCCTGACACATCATGTCCATTCTTTACTATCCTGTGTTCCAGCGTATCTCATGTGTTCAGGATTCTTCGAGCCCTTGCCTGACGAAGTCCAAAATGCAGACAAATACGCATAGGAAACCGCTAGATTGTAAAAGGAAAAAGAAAATGTATTTTTGCTGTGGTGTCTGACAGAATTACGAATATTGCGACGCGTAGAGACGAGCGTACCATTGCTTTACTGACGGGGATCTACTTGTTGCATTGCTGTGACAGTTTTGTGGTTTATTGCTTTTTGAAGTGTACCTGAGCCTTGTTTTATTCGGGGATTTCGGTACCAAGGTTGAGGGGTCCTGCATTACTCTGTATAGCCGGCCATCGTAGTTGGTGTTCTGCAGTTGAAACATGAACTGTGGGAAAAGAGCAGTAAAATATTCGAGAAGAGACAAACTGAGGCTCAGTTATCATTCTCAAGGCTTCTTCAGAGGCAACCTTCCTCAGTATGTGTAGGATTACTGGGTGAATTCGCGCTACAGCTAACACAGCTTCTGTGACCGGGGGCACTGTGGACAGTGCGACGTTTGCCGACGGATAGATTGTCTCGAATATGACATTAAACAGTCTTATTTATCAAGTTTTTTCAGTAGAAGAAGGGAAGAGCCGTACATATGAAGATTGCAACAACAACAAAGGAATTGTACGTGCAGAACAGGCAGCCAAAAAAATTCAGATTACCTACCGCTCTTTGGACAGCCAAATTTTCCAGTTATATCTACACAAAATCGCTTAAGGAGGTTAAAATCAATACATTTCCTTATCAACGGAGGCATATGACGAAATCTGCTTTCGTTGTAGGAGATCAGTGCGCACTGCGGGTGTTCGGGTCACAGTGACCATTGGTCACACAGAACATAGAAACCGTCGCACTGGAGCTACAAACGTTCATTGCCCCGTTCATCTCTTCAGTTGCCACATAAAACATATACAGGGATGATTAAGTTGTGATTAAGTAGTACTACTGGCTGATTTTATGACATCATCGACAGAATCGATTTGGAGCAGACTAGTTGAACGTCACTCTCTGTGCGAGGCGGTAAGTGCGAGCTATTAACACGAGACTTACGGCTATGGATGCTATAGCTATAACGCCTTCTCTTCTCTTTAATTTAAAGAAGTGAACATCAACTAAAAAGCAAACCTTATCTTGTGTGGCATGCCTCAGGGTGCTTCAATTCTCCGGATGTATCGGATTTGCGTTCCACAAGAAAAATCACCAGTTAAACCGTCGTTGCCTATGAGAGACATCCAAAAGACTATTAGAATCATAAACAGTTATGTGACCAGTGCTACAGACAGCTAAGAAGCCGGTGGGTGGGTTGGCGGTGGGTGGGTTGGCGTGTTACTGTTCAATGATGGTGGAAATCGGGCATGTTAGTGCCAACACTGCGTCATTTTTAAAAATGGTCGAAATCTGTTGCCTCCTCTTTACGTTTGCTTAACCAAAAATTAGTGCCACTCATCGAACAGACTGTGCGTGCAAATTTAGGGGAGAATAATTCAAATCGTAGTCGGCTTTTTGCCGAACTGCCTGTAGTTTCGCTTTAGTGCCATTGTGGCAGACCCAACATCAGAATACGACCTGAATATATACGATTTTAGCCTCACAATCATCACAGTGTTTCATGAATGGTGCAGGTTGTAAGCAGGAATCTGCATCTGCCTCGCATCTCGAGTGGTTTGGGGCTTCAACGGGCTCAAGATTCTTTCCTCTGGAGAAGCTTCGCTGTACGGCTGGAATTTGATCACTCAAACCTCTGCTTCAATTTTCTACTTCATCTGCGCACGCAGCCTTAATAAAGCTGCTCGAAAAATTCCACGCATCGACGTGTTCTCTACAAAGAATAACTCCTTTGGAGAGCTAAGCAAGGCTCTCGACGAGGCACGATTAAATCTGCGTGCTATTCGGCTCACATGCTTGCACAGTTGTTGTGTGGCTAAATGTATGTCATCCTCCTGTGCTCTACAGTATTAGCAATTTGTTCCCACACCAGTAAAGCCGTCTTGCATCTTGCAAACGCAGACTGTGTGTCACACTTCCATGATATTTGACATGATTTTGTTGCTTTTCCATCTTGCTAGTAGTTGAAAAAGCGTGACAACAAGCATTCGCCCACATCCAACGCAGCTTTGTATTTGTGCAAAGTCTGCTTACCTGAACGCTCACCTTCAGAATGTATGGCGAATATAAACAAGAATATTGGGTTGCATCCATGGACGACGGGCAGCAGCTGGACTGTGCAGATTTCACCGCAACTATTTGGTTTGCAGTTTATGCATTATTGCTGACTAATTGTTTCTGCCTGCAGACAGTGCGTCGCAAGTTTTTATGACTCCATTTTGTGTCTTTGAAGTGATTCTCTCGGCAGACACAAGCGGTGCCTCTTTCGTGAGCTGCTACTCTTTTGTGCGGTCATACGACAGAAAACAAGTGCCAAAACCACAGCGAATCGACAGAAATTTCATCCTTTATGGAAATGAAAAATTCGACAGACCAGTGCACATATTGGAGAATGATCACATTTCTGTGAGCCACGATGTGGCAGATGTCTCCTGTGTCCAATCTGTCCGCGGTTTTCGCACTGCATGTCTCAGGTAGTAAGTACCAGGCGCTTTTGGGCGTAAAGCACCTTTCTGACTAATAAAGCCAAGTATCAAAAAACAATTAATCGGTGAGGTCGACTGTTGCATTTGATATTAGATTGCGGCTGCTTGTACATTCGAACAAGAATTGCTCGTGCTTTTATAGCGCATCCAAGAAGTAAAACAATTTTCTCCATATAAAGACCATCTACTGGACCGTGTGGCAAGCATATCGTACATGTGTCTCTCTATGTGCGTTGAAATGTTCTCAATGCAGGCGTGGTTATACAAGTAAAAGCACACTAATCCCCAATATATTTCCATACACCAATCGTTTGCAGCATTTCGGACCCAACAGGAAGTACGCTGTGTACTGAAGGCTGCTAGAAATACAACAGCATAAATACATCGCCACCGCTTCTAGCAAATCCGTCTTCTTTGGCGGCAGCATGACAAGACATTCGGAGAGCCGGTCTAGGAAAAGAATTATCAAAATTCACTGCGCCTTTTACCGTTGAGCTAACGTCGTGCATGCGACATTGATTAAGGGCCGAACTATAATTTTTGTAAGCTCTACCGTGCAAAAATCCGCTTGATTTGATTTGCATTGCAAGGCTTGCTCGGTATTTTCCTGAGCAATACTTGTCATTAAAGCGCAAGCTTTCAGGCCCTGTGATGTGAGTCTAGTGGGTGAGTGCACACCGCAGTTGTGCTTCTGGAAACAGAAGCACCAAAAGTACAGATATGGTACTTCACACACCGGTACATTTTGCTTTCGCATTGTTGTTGACACAATTTATTCGCTTACGATTCGTGTTTCTTTTTCCTAAGCAAATATAGTTCTAATGTGTAAGCACAATAGCTGTACGCTAATCAACTGCATTACGTTGTAGTCCGAGCGCGCGGATTGATTGGATGCGCATGAAGGAACGATTGGCTTCAAACGTTTAAAGAAAGAAGCGATGATAATGGTCTTGAACTTTAGGTGTATTAATGGGCTATGCAGGGGAGAAATGTCTGTCACTAGTTATATCAACAGCTGTTAGTGGAGAGCTACACTTTATTGCTGCACTGTATCTGTTGTATTGAAGCGTAAAATAACCTTTCTTGCATTTATTCGGGCAGGCAGAACACGTCCATTGAGAAGGAGTCCATATAATAGGCAAGCGCTGAGCCGTTGCAGTTGTAGTGTT
>NW_013654954.1:0-5951 GCF_000499385.1 Eimeria necatrix
ATTGCCTCAAACGTGATTCCAATGCATGCCTCCCAGTTCTCTTCATCACGTCGCAACAATTGCTCCACGAATGTAACTGCACAACAGTACGACCTTTACACGCCAAACCGTTACATCCATCGTCAGCTCCTACAACAAGCTTGATGCGCGGCACAGACGAGCAAATATTCTTCTGAAACTAGCACATTTCTTTCATCACAACGGTGGCCATAACAGAACGGCAACATGTTCCCAGATGGCAGGGAGTGCGCGTTATTTAGACAATTAGTGCTTATCCTGTATTCGTTCGTCTGCCTTTGTGCTGCTGGCGCAACGTTGACGCATCCTACTTCATGTACTCAGAAACTCCGCCCGAAATACGCAGCATCCTCGATACACGCAGCCTGTCACAACCGCTCACATCTCCACTGCAAGGAACACGGCCGACCTGAAGACGATGAGCAAGCGAATGCTACTCTTTCACTTCTCAGTACTGCTCCGTGTTGGCTGCAGATAAAACAGAAACTTGCCACGCAAAACTTCAAATACCATTGTGCTTTTCAAGCAACTCCTTCGTCAGGACAGCTATTGAGGCTGCAAAACACACAAAAAGGCTAAGTGTCTTCAAAGTACCTCCGCACCACAGCATCCCGATTTATGGCAAAGGCTGACATGAATATCTGGCTCCGCTGTGAATTCAGAGTAAGCGCAATGGCGAAATCGTCACTAAACACCGAAACAAGGAAAGCGTCGCCGCTACCGTAACAAATTCCCGTTACTTGCTTGTCAACAGAACGTACTGGCTAAACGTACAGCTTTGTCCAAACACTTGTTTACGTGGTGCGTTCCACCTCAGCGATGCATAGATAACGCGGCGAACTAATGATCACGCGGTTCATCAAGCACCAAGCTTATTTGGTCGCCCCATAGAATTTTGACGTTCAGTAACAAACGACAACTGGTAGCTTTCCAGACAGTTCGTATGCGCGCAAAACGAATTAAGGCGCCTTCCCTGTGCCCAGCTACAAGTGCAAGCGCCGGGGTTTCTTATGTTCCGTATGGGTGCAACTGTGATGCCTTTGCAGGCTCTCGAGATACTTCCGGCCTTTGAGCAAAAGCCAGCTAAGCCGAAAACTGCCCTGTAGCTTGGCCGGTGCTCTCTCTGTAGCTCGCTGCATGCATGTTTGAGGAGCTAAGCGAAATCCATGAGCAAGGTAATTTCGGAAAACCTGAGTGCATCACATGCTTTGGGGACGGCCCCTGCGCTACTAACCACAACACAAAAGCCGTCCACACAAGGAACGCGTCATCTCGGCTTCAAAATTGATTCCAGGCGCTATGTTTTTCCCAGTCTCCTCCAGCACTTGGCTCAGCAGATACAAGTACTCAACCAATGCCGTCAATGTTCATCGTCAGGCGCTTCAACAAACTTAACGCACGACATAGAAAGGTAAACATCCTTCTGAAACTAGCGCGTTTCTTCCCCATAATTTTGCTTGAAGCAGAGTTGGCAAATGTTGTCAGACAGCGGTAGATGCGTATTAATTAGACAATCAGTGCATATGCTGGATCTTCTGGTCTCTCTTCGTGCTGCTGCCACAAAATCAAAGCAGCATATTCCAGGCAGTCAGACACTGCATCCCAAAACTTTAGCATCCTCGAAACATATAGTGTCACAAGCGCTCTCAGACACACTGCAAAAAGCCTGGAAGACCTTAAGTCGACGAGCAATTGCGTGCTAGTTTTTCACCCCTCAGTATTGTTCGGTGCTGGCTGCACATACAGCAGAAATCTACGGCACGCAACTGCAAAGCGCATTGCAATTTAAAGCAACTGTTTGTGCAGCGAGCTACTATGGCTGCGAAATAAGGGGCGAAATGACATAATGCATTAAAGAGACGTGCTGACTACAGCAGCCTAACTCGCAACAGAGGCTGATGTGAATATCTGACTTCACTTCGCGTGCGAAATAAACGCAATGGCGAATTTGCCGCTGAACAACAAAAGCGTGGATGCACTGGCAGTACGTTTACTGCATACTGTCACATCCTAATCACAGTAAACATACATTCTGGAACGTCAGTGCACGTCAAATGCCTACTTGGCAGGACCATAGCTTTCGAGCGTTATGTAAGAATAATGCAGAAGCCAATATGTGATGGGTTACCCATCAAGGCTCCAGTAAAGCTAATAGACAACATATCGTCGGAAACGGTGGTTAAATCACTCCATTCTGCAAGAATCGCCGGACTGCACATTGCAGTGGAAATAGCATCAGTACACCAACCGCGTCACGCTCCCCCAAAGCTGAATTAAAGTGCAGTGATGCCTCCAAATTCCCTTCAGCACTTCGCAAGAACAACTCGAAAAACGAAGCTTATCGAAGTCCCTGTTCAGCCTCCTGCATCATCATTATGCAGTATCGAGTGCCTTAAAGAGCACGATGCGTGTTACAGACAGAGTAAGTAATCGCCTGAAACTACCGTACTATCTTGCGAGCATGCCGCTTACCTTAATGTAAGACGTTTACCATTTGTGTAATAGGAAGCTTCAGTTGAAGTGGGAATTCGGCAGGTCATCGTCAATTTCGTTTTAAAAGAAAAAAATTTAGTTGCAAATCCGACACGGTCTACGGCTACAGCCAATGGAAGTAGCTTTTTTCGAGTTAATGCCTTTCATGATCCGTGTGCGGCCATCTGCATGACCAGCGAATAGAATTCATATGAAACGTACATTCGAATCCGATCAAGGGCAAAGCTACGAATGCTCTAAGATCGCACAAAATGCACATTACACAATCGACACTTATCTTGTACCCGTTGGCCTCTCTTCGCCAAGAATTCAAAGTATCATACCTCATGCACTCGGACACTACGCCTGAAATACGTAACATCCTCGAGACACGCAGCCTGTCACAACCGCCCAGAGCTCCTCTGCAAGAAACACAGCCGACCTAAAGACAACGAGCGAATGAATGCTACTCTTTCACTCCTGAGCACTGTTTGGCGCTGGCTGCACCTACAACAGAAATCTGCGACGCGCACCTCCAAAAAGCACTTCAGTTTCCGAGCACCTCTCTGTGCGGGAAGCTACTATGGCCGCTAAACCAACAGTAATCGAGATAAGCGATTTAAACTGCTTGTTCAATACAGCAGTCTAAGCTTCCAACAAAAAGCTGACTTGAATATCTGACGCCGCTGCGAATTCAGAGTAACCGCAATGGCGAAATCGTCACTAAACACTGAAACAAGGGAAGCGTCGCCGCTACCGTAACAAATTCCCGTTACCTGCTTATCAACAGAACGTACTGGCTAAACGTACAGCTTCGTGCAAACACTTATTTACGTGGTGCGTTTCACCTCAGCGATCCATTGATAACGCGGCGAACTAATGATCACGCGGTTCATCAAGCACCACGCTCATTTGGTCGCCCCATAGAATTTTGACGTCCAATAACAAACGACAACAGGCAACTGTCCAGACAGTTCGTATGCGCGCAAAACGAATTAAGGCGCCTTCCCTGTGCCCAGCTACAAGTGCAAGCGCCGGGGTTTCTTATGTTCCGCATGGGTGCAACTGTGATGCCTTTGCAGGCTCTCGAGATACGTCGGGCGAAAAACTGCCCTGTAGCTTGGCCGGTGCTCTCTCTGTAGCTCGCTGCATGCATGTTTGAGGAGCTAAGCGAAATCCATGAGCAAGGTAATTTCGGAAAACCTGAGTGAATCGCACGCTTTTGGGACGGCCCCAGCGCTACAAACCATAACACAAAAGACGTCGACACAAGGATCGCGTCATTTCGGCCCCAAAAATGATTCCAGGCGCTATGTTTTTCCCAGTTCCCTTCAGCACTTCGCAACAATGGCTGAGCAAATACAACTGCGCATCAATTTGACTTCGGCAAGCAAAGCCATCAATATTCATCGTCAGGAGCTTCAACAAATGTGATACAGGACGTAGGCAAGTAGGTCTTCGTCTGAATCTAGCGCGCGTCTTCACCATAGCTGTGCTTAGAGCAGAGTTGGCAGCACATGCAGCACGTTTAATTGCGTAGCCCAGCTCTATTGAGCAAGATTGGAACGCGGCGGCCTATATCACGTGACAACATATCGGCGTCTCATCATCTTACTTCCTGAAAAGGCGAGGTTCCTAAAGTACTTTTCTTGAGGTCTCTTCCTGTCAAAACTGGGTCAGCCTGCTGCGTACTGTTCTGCATGCTGGTCGAGGCATGTGATCCACCTTGCAATATCCGGCTCCTTTAAATATTCTTGACGCCTACTAAACAACGACAGAAATAAATATGAGCTCATCACAGTCGCAAGCAGCAGGACGCACACATCATCCCGCTGCACAAGAATGCATCCCTATCTCCCGTCGATCCCAACTGCGTCTCCGTATGTCCGCCTATAAAGCACGTGGCTTAAGTGTTTTCCACATTACTGCGTGAAGCTCTCAGAAACATTAAAACGGCTGTCTTGTGGGTGGCCATGCGTCTGCTCTGCTGTAGGCCCAACGAAAATAAAACGGCCATAGTAAAACAACAACTCGTAGCAGCTTGCTGGGTTGAGATAATACGGATCAACGGAGATAAGCCGCGCAGCACCAGCCACTCTGCAAATCACATTAACAGGAATATCGCTAAAAGCATGTCTAGTGGCTCTTCAAAAACAGCCGCTGCGGATATAGATCACATGATCGCTCAAACCCATCAGCCTTGAACATAGATATTCCAGGTCGTCTCTCTTCACCCACTGCCTGCACTCCGCGAAGAACACCCTGTATTTTGGTCAAGCGTATTCCCTTGGAAGGATGCCGTAGACTTTCGATTACCATAATTGGGCCATACCTCAGGAAGGACCCTTAGTGAAACATTTTAACAGTTCGTCAGCCATGTTCTAAAAATCAAACATGTGTCTCAACTTCAGGATAAGCCTACCCAGTCGTTTTGATATTTCAGCTTAATTTACTGCACAAATGTAGATTTTACTCGTGCACACATGTCACTCTCAACATGCGATCGAGATATTTTGGGCCAGTCTTGGTGCCATGAAGATGACTCGTACTGACTGCGCCCACGGACGAAAACGACATCACCCAAGGTGCAGCATGCCCCAACCTATGGGGCTACTCACAGGCCAGTATTTATATAGTAGAGAAAGCAACTAACTGGCGCCAGAGGTTTGGTATTCAGTGATGATTGGATTTGCAAAAGAACGAAAGCCTCTGCACTGGCAACTGCTGAGATAGGGTCGGGCATCCAAATGTCATGCTGCCAACAGTGGAAACTGTACAAGCAAAGGGACAAAATGGCTGTCCTTTACGTGGTATGTACATACCCCAAATTGTCAAAAGCGAATAACGTGAATGGAGGGTGATTCTGAGCCATCAATTCAAACTTTCAAGCGGACTACTCACCCAACGATAGAACACACTACATATGGGTACATATAGTTGCAATGTCCCTCCAGCAAAACTAACTCCCTGGAACACCGGTCGTTTTCGCAGTTCCAAAAGCAGTATTTGCTGCAGACGTTTGCGACGCGTTTACGAAACGATGCAAAAGGAAGCCAACGTCTTCAATGAATACAGCAGCACGTGCGGAATGCAGGTGAATATGCTTTTGATGAATGCTTGTGCAAAGACCACGACGGAGAATATGAACAATTGGCACTAAGTGAAACAGCAGCCCCCACAGATTCTGTAAAAACATAATTTCAAGTGAAAGGTATCATAGCCGTAAGGAAACCATTCGTACTCAGCATGAGGTCTCCCCCAGAAACCTCTAGCCTGATTGTGCAAAAGTCGATCATTGCATGGTAGTTCAGCGCATGCACGATTTGCCGCATTTCCAATACTAAAGCGGCACTAGAAAAATAAGAAGATTTCCCCGAATATGTATGCTCATAAGAACAGCTAAAGCAGTGTCGTCTGGAGCTCTTGACCAAATTCTGTAGAATCATGAATGCATCCGCCTT
>NW_013654954.1:6051-8172 GCF_000499385.1 Eimeria necatrix
TCTAAGTGCGGAATCCCCCATAGCCTTAGAAAAAGCGAAATTGCATCAAATCCTAAATTCTGCAACCTCAGCTACCAATCACTAGCGCTGCTTATCACATACAGTCTGCACCAAAAGAAAAATCGGATCTCTCATGCGCGCCCGTTGCCTTCCAAACGCAACATATGACTTCAAGCTTTGGCAGCGGCACTTGGGAGTTCAGCGACTCAGATGATCACAATTTTACGTGAAGAATACACCAAGATACGATTATTTCTCAGCATGCGGCAAAAAAAATTGTCAAGAAGTATTGAGCATCACATACTAGTTTCATTGCGCAGCCGTACCAACAACAAAGCTCTGCACGGAAGGCTGTTTCGTTAATCGTCTTGAACAAGCAATTCAAGTTCACTTGAGCGAGGAGTTGCAGGATTCCTCACGATGACATGAGACACCTCGAACAAGCACCATCCCCATCAATCCAACGTCTCTCGAGCTCCCCTTTCTAAGGAAGGAAAAGCGCAGAACATCTTTCTGGATGCACTCACCAGCTGCGCCCGGAAAATGTGTCGACGTGCAACAGAGCAACGTGATGTAACAGCTGACGATCACAATACCAGCGGCATGCTTCGATATGAAACACAAACACATTTCAGCGTTTTGGTACTACATGCTTTACAACGCTAAAAAAAGCAAAGTGTCGGTCACATGCAGCTGCTGAACGTATGGGCAAAAATGCTTCCCGCCTACGGTGACAGCTATTGTGAAGTCAAAGGAGCACGCAAACAACCAGAATGTCCGTTATTCTCCACCCATTACAGAAAACTAACTATCGAAGCAGCAGCAGTGTGCCAGCTAGCAAAGGCAGTTCACATGGATGACAGACTACCTCGTCCGTGAAGAAAAAACACCATAGCGTTTAGGGCACCGCGTAATAGCGAACACAAAACAACACAATTGGTCAGTATCGCGCAGCGACACTAACCAATTGTGTGTACTGACCTCTACTTCCTAGACGCGTACTCCCTGGATATAAATCTCCCAGTTATGACCTATATACAAGTCTTGTTTGTGCTGATTGCTACCTAGATCTATAGTAATTGCGAAATTAGAATAACAACATGGGAAGCCCCTCAATTTACGTAAGGCTCCGCTGAATATGCTCTTAGCCTCGAAGGCAAACACGAAAAGGAGTTCATACACCTAAACAGGGGGATGCAAGCATCCTCTCCCTAAAATGATACACGCTGCGGCCCCAGTTCAGACAGTGTATAGGTTCCCCGGTTCACAGGCTTGGTGGTGATAGTTCCACAATGCATGACCATTTAAGCACTTGCCTATCATCGCCCTGGCAGCTGGGCAAGCGCGCGCCATTTTGCACAACCAAAGTGATGACGAAAAAGAGCAAAGTGGCAAATTTCCAACAAGGGAAGAGAAATGGAAGTGTAAAGCGAGCACGCAGCATTGCGCCGCCCTGCATGTACTACTAGAAAGAACACAGTTACCCCAATTTATCCACTATACTGATCGCAAAAATTCCGCACGTGAGAGCTAAGCAGGTTTCCATTCCGTTTGTCGCAGCTTTTGCTGAACAAACAAAACCGCGTAAGATGCCGAGGCCAACTACCGTAGCCACCACCATTGCTTCACGTACTGGCTGAACGCCACGTGAAGCTTAATAAGCATATACCAAATACGCGTTTCTTTTCTTATGAGCAGCTAATTGTCAACACCGAATTTTGTTGAAATTCGTGTATCGAAGTAGCTGATCGGCATCTCGCCAGGGCAAAATGCATCGGACGCCAGGCAAGGATTGCCGCCGCCAAAACTATACACCAAGTTAAACAGGAGCATTACTTTTGACCGTATCAGCGTTGGTATTCAGCACGTTTTGTTCGTTAAAAGCATGTTCTCCATATACTATACACCAAGTTAAACAGGAGCATTACTTTTGACCACCCCAGTCCACGTACAACGTACAAATACCTTAAACGAAAAAGGCATATTTAGCACAGCTAACAACGTTGGAGTTGCGTGCTATTACGTGTTACTCTGCAGCGACTAAAGCGAAAATTCGCAGCATATGGGCTCACGGGCTGCACAGAAGCAATGCAATACTGTCCAAAAGCCCAGCGCGTCAAG
>NW_013654955.1:0-3382 GCF_000499385.1 Eimeria necatrix
CAGCAGCAGCAGCAGCAGCAGCAGCAGCAGCAGCAGCAGCAGCAGCAGCAGCAGCAGCAGACCTGCAACAGTGGCAACAACGTAGATGAAGACAGCAGCAAAAAGGCCAAGAGTGATAATTGAGTGGAGAAGACTTGTGGGGGGTTTGTGCATGGGCACCCCACTTTCCTCAGTTGCTGCAGCAAACAAAAAATAAATAAATAAATAAATAAATAAATAAATAAATAAATAAATAAATAAATAAATAAATAATAAATAAATAAATAAATAAAAATAAATAAATAATGGGAAGAAGAGGAACTAATTATTAAATGGACAAGTGGGAAAAAAGCAGAAAACTAGCGAAGTAGGAAGTCCTAGTGCTAAACCCTAATTTAGGGTTTAGCGGCAGGCAAGTCCTCCTGGCGAGTTAACCCCAATTTAGGGTTTTGGAGCGAAGAAGTCCACGAAGTACGGCTAGGCTTTTGCGGTAGATAATTGCCTCAAACAGGTAAACCCTAAATTAGGGTTTACCAGCAAAGAGGCCCAATGAAAAACCCTAATTTAGGGTTTAGCAGGAAAGAAAACACTTAAGGAACTAAACTTGCGGTGTGGCAGCAAATAAAGCTCCTAAACAGCAAAACCATGATTTAGGGTTAAGCAGCAACTAAACCCTTGAAGAACTAAACCCTAATTTAGGGTTTAGCAACAAAGGAAAACTCTTTTGTACGGGCACCGGGGATCGAACCCGGGATCTTCTGCGTGTTAGGCAGACGTCATAGCCACTAGACCATGCCCGCGAAGCTTTAAATTTTAAATTAAATTTCAAAAAAGAAAAAATTAAAATTAAAATTAAAATTAAATTAAATCAAATGCAATTATATAACAATTAGGGTACCAACAAAACGAGAAAAAGAAGATCCAAAAGACTAGCTAGCTTTCTTGGGGGCCCCCGCTGCCCCCGGGGGCCCCCAGGGGCCCTTAAAGGGGCCCCCAGGGGCCCCTCGGGGGCCCCTGGGGCCCCTCGGGGGGCCCCCGGGGGGCCCCCGGGGGCCCCCGGGGGCCCCCCTGGCAGCTGCTGCTGCTGCACTTCGTGTTGCGTACTCATTTTGCTGGAGAGGAGGTGGCGCTGCATTTTGACTTTTTTGTGGCCTCGAGAGTTCAAATTTGGACTAAAAGTCTTTTTTTTGAACTTAAAATGGTATTTTATTTATTTAAATTAATTTATTTCGGAAAAAGGCGAACATTTTGACCCCCAGGGAACCCCCCAGCCCCAGCGGCGGCCGCCACCGCCAGACAAGTGACCTCTGGGAATGCTGCAGCAAAAGAGTCAAAAGCTTCTAATTTATCCAATCTTTTTGAATTATTTTATTTAATTTTAATTTATTTATTTAATTTTAATTTATTTATTTAATTTTAATTTATTTTCGCAATTTCAAACAATTTGTCTGCACAAATCCGACGTTTAGCGGATTAGCAGCAACAATCGGCGTGTACACCTCAAACTCTAAGCCCTGGACCGACAAACCCTAAACCCTAAACCCTAAACCCTAAGTCCCAAACCCTAAACCCTAAACCCTCGAACACGTGCCGTTGCAGATCAAAGAAGTGATGGCTGCGCCCAGCTGAACATTCTCGCTGGCTAGCTGTGGCTAGCTGCCCGCGGCTGTGTGCAGCTAGCTGCAGCGGGAGAGCTAGCTGCAGCCAGCTAGCCAAGAATGGCTAGCCGCGGCTAGCTAGCTGTGAGGGGCTAGTCAAGCGGCTAGCTCGTTATGGCTAGCTAGCTGCACACAGCTAGCTGCATGCAGCTAGCTGCTGCTAGCTGTGCGTGGCTAGCTAGCTAGGCCCATCTGGCCGTGGCTAGCCAGCCAAAGCCAGCAAGCCATGGCTAGCTGAGCTCAGCTAGCTGTGGCTAGCTGGCCACAGCTAGCTGTATGTGGCCAGCTAGCTACGGCTAGCCATACGTGGCTAGCTTGCTGAGCGCAGCTAGCCGTGGCTAGCTAGCTGCGGCTAACTGAATGTGGCTGGCTAGCCACATGCAGCTAGCTAGCTAGCTATCCAGCTAGCTAGCTAGCAAATGTTTGTGGCTAGCAAGCCACATGCAGCTAGCTAGCAACTGTATGTGGCTAGCTAGCCACATGCAGCTAGCTAGCTAGCTAGCTAGCTAGCTAACTAACTAGCTAGCTAGCTAGCTAGCTAGCTGCCGTTTTTGCCCAAATGAAAACAAACAGAAAAGCAAAAAACCAGATGATGTCTTTATTTCCATTTAAAAGTTAAATTAATTTAAATTAAAAAATTCATTTTATTTACTTTTGAGTTTAAATTCATTTTTGCAGGACTTTATTAAAAGCAAAAAACAGAAAAAGGGTTTTGTGTCTCCTTGCTGCAGCAGCAAACAAAAAATAAATCCATTGAGCATTTTAATTAAATGCTGCAGACAATGCATGCACTGCTGCTGCTGCTGCTGCTGCTGCTGCTGCTGCTGCTGCAAGGCTGCAGCCGCAGCAATTGGTGCTGCGTTCTTGCTGCAGCAGGAGGCCCCGCTGCTGCTGCTGCTGCTGAGGTGCAGCAGCAGCTGCTGCTGCGGAGGTGCAGCAGCAGCTGCTGCTGCTTTGGCTGTGGTGCTGCTGCTGCTAGTGCTGCTCTTGTTGCTGCTGCTGCTGCTAAGCTGCAGCAGCAACAGTTGTTGCTGCGTTTTCTGCAGCTGCATCTGCAGCTGCTGCTGCTGCAGCTGCTGCTGCCGCCGCTGCTGCTGCTGCTGCTGCTGCTGCTGCTGCTGCTGCTGCTTTAGAATCCAGATTCGACCTTCAGGGCTGTAGTGTACCCTTCTAAGTTCTCGCGCAGGACTGAAAAGAAAAAGGACAAACCCTTAACCCTAAACCCTAAACCCTAAACCCTAAACCCTAAACCCTAGGCTCTGTTCGTGTCTTTTAGTCTAAAATGTCAAGGCCTGCTATCAGCTACGCCCCACATTTTACAACGAAGCCCTAAACCCTAAACCCTAAACCCCATATACTTTAAACCCTAAACCCTAAACCCTAAACCCTAGACTCTAAGATGGTTTGGACCTAGACCAAGCCCGTGGGGGTTTAGGGTTTAGAGAGCAGCGGAAGGCTGTCTAAGCATTGCGAGGGTTTAGGGTTTAGGGGCAGCGTAGGGTTTAGGGTTTAGGGTTTAGGGTTTACACTTGAGTTCTTCTAGAGTGGTTTGCTCTAGAGGGTTTAGAAAACCCTCGTTGAAAAACCCTAGAAAAGGGTTTAGCGAAGTCCTTTCTTTTGGCGGCAAAGAGCGGCGGGAAGGATCATCAAATTCTTTCCTCAAAAAACCTAAAAAGAATAAATAAATAAATAAATAAATAAATAAATAAATAAATAAATAATAAATAAATAAATAAATAAATAAA
>NW_013654955.1:3482-6361 GCF_000499385.1 Eimeria necatrix
TTAAATAAATAAATAAATAAATAAATAAATAAATAATAAATAAATAATAAAACTACAAATGCAAATTGTGAAAAAGAAAAGAATTGAAAAACGCAGCGGGGAAAGGCGGAGCGGCAGGTTGGGGTTTGCGAGGGTTTAGGGTTTGCGAGGGTTTAGGGTTTGCGAGGGTTTAGGGTTTGTCAGGGTTTAGGGTTTGTCAGAGTTCAGGGTCTACGGCTAGGGTTTACGGCATACGAGGGTTTAGGGTTTAGCGCATGAATGGGCGTTTAGGGTTTACTAGGGCTTTGTGCTTAATAGGGTAAAGAGTTCGCGAGGGTTTAGGGTTTTTGAGGGTTTAGGGTTTTTGAGGGTTTAGGGTTTACGAGGGTTCAGAGTTTATGAGGGTTTAGGGTTTACGAGGATCAAGTCTTTACAAAGGCGCAGGCTTTACCAGGGTTTAGCGACTAGGATTTATTAGGGTCTCGGGTTTATGAGGGTTTAGGGTTTATGAGGGTTTAGGGTTTATGAGGGTTTAGGGTTTATGAGGGTTTAGGGTTTATGAGGGTTTGGGTTTATGAGGGTTTAGGGTTTATGAGGGTTTAGGGTTTATGAGGGTTTGGGTTTATGAGGGTTTAGGGTTTACTGAGCGTTGGAACTCGCTGAGGGTCAAAATCGTCCAACTCAGCCAAATCAATGGGCACACAAACACGCCCTGCAGCAGCAGCAACAGCAGCAGCAGCAGCAGCAGCAGCAGCAACAGCAGCAGCAGCAGCAGCAGCAGCAAGTGCAGCAAAAGCAGCAGCGCATGCTGCTGAGTCCAAAATATGCCCCCATGAGGCTCGGGAAAATAGCAGCTCGAAATGCTAAACCCTAAACCCTTAGCCTTAAACCCCAAACCCTAAACCCTAAACCCTAAACCCTAAACCCTAAACCCTTGTAAAGCTCACCAGTGGCGTGATGTATGCAGAAAGGAGCCTTGAGAAGATGCCCCATGTCCTTACTGCAGCCTCATAAAAGCAGAAGGCCTTAAACCCTAAACCCCAAACCCTAAACCCTAAACCCTAAACCCTAAACCCTAATCCTAGCTCTGTAGCACTGAACTTCGAGCCTGCCCGCCGCAGTGCGCCTACTCTTTGCGTGATTAGGGTTTAGGGTTTAGGGTTTAGGGTTTCGGCGTGTGCCGCTCAAGCGAATGCTGAGGCCTTAGGGTTTAGGGTTTAGGGTTTAGGGTTTAGGGTTTGGAGCGAGTGCACTGACCTGACATTGATATCGAGCCTCGGGTAAGAAAACGCCAGCACAATTTCTTTTATGAAATTGGGGAAGGCATCGGCTTCCTTTGCTGCTGCTGCTGCTGCTGCTGCTCCCCCAGCAGCAGCAGCAGCAGCAGCAGCAGCAGCAGCAGGTGTTTGGCAGTTGGCGAGTTTGCACAGCCGCTCAAAGAGTTTTGTGCTTTTTGTCTTCTTGGGGTCTTCGGGTTCAGATTTAATTTCTTCAATCCAAGCAGCAACTTGCTGCTGCATATCTGCTGCTGCTGCTGCTGCTGCTGCTGCTGCTGCTGTTGCTGCTGCTGCTGTTGCTGCGCCGCGCGACTTTGCTGCAGTGCTGTAGCCGCGCGAAGCGCCGCCGTACCCGCTGCCGTACCCGCTGCCGTACCCGCTGCTGCTGCTGCTGCTGCTGCTGCTGCTGCTGCTGCTGCTGCTGCTGCTGCTGCTGCTGCTGTTAGGGAGATACTCAAGCAGGCTCTCTGCCATTTTGCTGCTGCCTCCCCCAAAGAAGAAATCCTGCTCCTGCAGCAGCTGGTGAAAGTCTCTGTAGGCAATGCGAAATGCGCGGCTGCAGCGAAAAGCACAACAAACCCTAAACCCTAAACCCTAAACCCTAAACCCTAAACCCTAAGTAGAAGCAGAAGCAGCAGCAGCAGCAGCAGCAGCAGCAAGGATAAACTCACTCGATAGCAGGGTGTTGTGTTTTCCCCCTAAGGTTTATCTTCTTCGCTTGCTGGTCACTGCCCTGAACGCCAAACCCTAAACCCTAAACCCTAAACCCTAACCGTAAACCCTAAACCCTAAACCCTAAACCCTGACCAGCACTTGCTGCAGAGGGTTTTGCTGGCGCAGCAGGTGCGGATGGGGTCGTAGTCGTTCATGTCGATGTCGAAGACAATTTCCTTTTGGAGGGTTTTGAACAAACCCTGAAAAAGGGTTTTGGAAAAAAGGGTTTTGGAGTCTTTTTGCTGCAGCGGGAGTGTATAGACAGCTCCGATGTCCACTTTCAAGCAGCAAACCCCACACAGCCCCAGCAGCCGCTCCCGCAAACCCCACAAACTCGAAAAACCCTGCAGCAGCAGCAGCAGCAGCAGCAGCAGCAGCAGCAGCAGCAGTGGGGAAGGTGGCAGCAGCAGCAGCAGCAGCAGTGCAGTGGGGAAGGTGGCAGCAGCAGCAGCAGTGGCAGTGCAGAAGGTGGCAGCAGCAGCAGCAGCAGTGGAGAAGGTGGCAGCAGCAGCAGCAGCAGCAATGGAGAAGGCAGCAGCAGCAGCAATGGAGAAGGCAGCAGCAGCAGCAGCAGCAGCAGCAGAAATAGAAGTAAAATGAGAAGAAATAATTGGAGGGGAAAAGAGACAAGTGAGGGCCTTAAAACGGCAAAAAATGCAACTTTTCAAGAAACTAGGGTTTAGGGTTTAGGGTTTAGGGTTTAAGGACAGGCGGAGGTCAAAACATAGCAAAAAGCACGACCTCTCAACAAATTAGGGTTTAGGGTTTAGGGTTTCAGGACAAGCGGGAGCCAGAAAAAGCCGAAAAAACGCAGTTTTCGAGGAAATTAGGGTTTAGGGTTTAGGGTTTAGGGTTTAGGGTTTAGGGACAAGGGGGGGTCAAAAAAACGCCAAAAACGCAGTTTTTCGG
>NW_013654956.1:0-4942 GCF_000499385.1 Eimeria necatrix
AGCAGCAGCAGCAGCAGCATTGCAGCAGCAGCAGCATTGCAGCAGCAGCAGCATTGCAGCAGCAGCAGCATTGCAGCAGCAGCATTGCAGCAGCATTGCAGCAGCATTGCAGCAGCAGCAGCAGCAGTAGCAGCAGCAGCAGCATTGCAGCAGCAGCACCGCAGCAGCAGCAGCAGCAGCAGCAGCAGCAGCACCGCAGCAGCAGCAGCAGCAGCAGCGTGCCTGCGCGAGTCGCTCGAGCCTGCGCTGGAGCTGCTGGTCGTCGAGCGCCTGCTGCGGGCCGTCGCCCTCTGCTGCTGCTGCTGCTGCTGCTGCTGCTGCTGCTGCTGCTTGCTGCTGCAGCGCGGTCTTGAGGACTTGGAAGCAAGACACCATGGGGACCTCCAGGGGGTACTGGAAGGCCAAAAAAAGGCCCAGCAAAGCCCGCTGGTCCACTCCGAGCTGCAGCAGGTCCACTCCCTTGAAGGTCACTTGACCACTGGTCACGCGGTAGCTGGGGGCCCCCGCCAGCACCTTCGACAGCGTCGACTTCCCTGCGCGCAAACCCTAAATTAGGGTTTAGGGTTTGCGCCTCCCGCGCCTTGCAACCGCGCCCGCGAGCCTTCCACGCGCTGGGGTTTCGGTTTAGGGTTTGCGGTTTGCGGTCAAGGCGCGCGCCCGCGGCTTCCCTGACGCGCAAACCACGAATTAGGGTTTAGGGTTTAGGGTTTAGGGTTTAGGGTTTGGATTACCGGATCCGTTTCGGCCCATGATGGCGTGGATTTCTTTGGCTTTTATTTTCAAATTAACTCCTTTTAATATTTCTTTGTTGTCTTCTTCAGAAACACAACTCAAGTTTTTAATTTCCAACAAAAAGTCCTTTTTAGGGTCCCAAGCAGCAGCAGCAGCAGCAGCAGCAGCAGCAGCAGCGCCGCCCTCAGATATTTCCCGCAGCATCGACAGACGCATCCGGCTGCTGCTGTTGCTGCTGCTCCCCCTCCTGCTGCTGCTGCTGCTGCTGCTGCTGGGGGAGGGGCCCGAGAAGCTGGCGGGGGAGTCTCCCTGCTGCTGCTGCTGCTGCTGCTGCTGCTGCTGCTGCTGCTGCTGCTCGCTAGAAGAGCTGCTGGCAAACAACGCAAAGGGGGGCCCCCAAACAAAACCCTTTTTGCTTTTCTTTGCTTCTAAACCCCAACTCAATTCAGAGCAATTTATAAAACCCAGGGGGCCCCCAATGAAGGGGCCCCAGGGGGCTTGGGGGGCCCCCCGGGGGGCCCCACAGGGGGGCCCCCCGAGGTAGGGGGGCCCCCCTTGAGGGTTTGAAGGGTTTAGGGCAGTTAAGAAAGCAGCTGAGGAGAAGTGCAGCAAAAAGAAAAGAAAAGAAAAGGAGAAAGAAATAAATAAAATAAAAAAAGATTTCATTGAGAGAAAAGGGTTTAATAAAAAGACTTTTGGGTCATTCCTGAGAAGCCCCGAGGAGCTGCAGCAGCTGCTGCTGCAGCAGCTGCTGCAGCTGCTGCTGCTGCTGCTGCTGCTGCTGCGGCTGCTGCGGCTGCTGCCGGTCGAAGCGCTCCTGGAGCTGCATATAACGCTGCTGCTCCTGCTGCTGTTACACTCCTGCTGCTGCTGCTGCTGCAGTTACACTCCTGCTGCTGCTGCTGCTGCAGTTACACTGCTGCTGCTGCTGCTGCTGCAGTTACACTGCTGCTGCTGCTGCTGCCGGAGTTACACTCCTGCTGCTGCTACACTCCTGCTGCTGCCGGAGTTACACTTCTGCTGCTGCTGCTGCAGTTACACTCCTGCTGCTGCTGCTGCAGACACTGCTGTTTCAACCGCGACTGCTGCTGCTGCTGCTGCTGCTGCTGCTCGTAGGTGGCAAATGGGGTGTACATACAGCTCCGGCTGCAGCGCCGCAGTCTAAAACTCCAAAATAAAGAGAAAATGGTTCTTTTTAAAAAAGATAAAAGTAATTAAAGTAAAAGTATTTTAAAATTGGCATTTTTGTCTAAATTTCAAGCCAAGACTGTGGCAGCAGCAGCAGCAGCTGCTGCTGCATGCAGTCGCCACGACCAGCAGCAGCAGCAGATCGCAGGGAATACGCGGGTCTAAATAGAAAACTTTTTAGCTATTTTCATTTAAATAAACAATTAAAAAGAATTTCTTTTTCTTTTTCGAAAAAGAAAGACCAGAAAACATAAAACAGCAGCGCCTCCCCGCTGCTGCCTTCGGCGGTCGCGAGCTGTCTGTACACCTGAGCAGCCGGGACTTCTTTTCTTTTTTTGTTTTTTTTCGCCGCTGAAAAAGACCATTAGAAGCTCGCAGCAGCAGCAGCAGCAGCAGCAGAAGCAGCAGCAGCAGCAGCAGCAGAAGCACGGGCAGCAGAACGCCAGCGGCAGGAGCAGCAGCAGCAGCAGCAGCAGCAGCAGCAGCAGCAGCAACAGCAGCAGCAGCAACAGCAGCAGCAGCAGCAGGTCTCCCTGTCTCCCTGTCCGCGCGGACTCTGGCGCTCTTGCGAACGCCAAACCCTAAACCCTAAACCCTAAACCCTAAACCCTCGCGATGCCTCGGGGGAGCCGGGGGGTGCCTCCCCCGATGGGGGGTTTGGGGGAAGGAGTAAACCCTGAATTGTTGTCTCGCATTCTGGGGGGGGGCAAGGGTTTAGGGTTTGGGGGCGAGGGTTTAGGGTTTGGGGGCGAGGGTTTAGGGTTTGGGGGCGAGGGTTTGGAGGAGGCGGAAGCAGCAGCAGCAGCAGCAGCAGCAGCAGACGGCGTGGACCGCAGCAAATGGAAAATTCTTTATCCTGCTTTTTTGAACAAAAAGTATTCCATTAAAGAAGGAAGAAAAGTCCATTTGCAAATTGCAATTGAAAAGCCCCAAGTTTCCGAAATGCATGCAGTTTGCCAGCACCTCAACATCCCCTGCCACATCGAGCCGGCAAGGGTTTAGGGTTTAGGGTTTAGGGTTTAGGGTTTGGGGCTTGGGGCTGGGGGGCGGGGGTTGGGGTTTGGGGTTTGCCCGCTGGGGTTTAGGGCTTGGGGTTTCGATTTCGGGCTTTAGCGACTGGGCGTGCGCGGTCAGGGTTTAGGGTTTAGGGTTTAGGGTTTAGGGTTTAGGGTTTAGGGTTTTGCTGAGCGATCTGCCGTCCCGAGCCGCACATCAGTCCTGCGTCGCGCAAACTAATTAGCCCCCATTCATTTGTTTATTTTTATTTATTTATATTTATTTATTTATTTTTATTTATTTATTATTTATTTATATTTATTTATTTATTTATTTATTTATTTATTTATTTGTTTTTATTTTCAGAACAAAAGATACCCCAAGGACTGGCTGCTCAGCAAAGGCCGTCTGAGGTTTCAGCTAAAAGCGGAAGACGGAAAACCCTTTAATGAAGCTATCACCACCAGTGCGTCCATTAGGGTTTAGGGTTTGGGGTTTAGGGTTTAGGGTTTGGGGTTTAGGGTTTGGGGTTTCGGTTTTTGGTTTATTTAATTCAGGTAAATGACTTCCATTACGAATACAATGAATTTATTTCAAATTAATTAAATAATAATCAATTAATTGATTAATTAATTAATTAATTAATTAATTTAAATTTAATTATTTTTTATTTTTTTAATTCAGAAAAACAACTGATGGAGCAAATGTGTCTTTTGATTCCAAAGTTGAAGTCGAGGGCAGCAGCGCAGCAGCCCGCGAGTGTTTCGACGGGAAAGAAAAAGAAGAAAAAGTAAACCCTAATTGGCGAGGGTTTAGGGTTTAGGGTTTAGGGTTTGGGGCTAGCGGGGCGGTCGGAGGTGTGAAGAAAAGGTAAACCCTAGTTGAGAAGGGTTTAGGGTTTAGGGTTTGAGCTCGCGGCGCGCTTTGAGGAGTGGAGAAAAGTAAACCCTTCTGCGCGAGGGTTTAGGGTTTAGGGTTTAGGGTTTGAGGCTGGCAGCGCGCTCTGGGGTGCGAACAAAAGCAAACCCTTCTCCGCGAGGGTTTAGGGTTTAGGGTTTAGGGTTTGGCGTTGGGGGGGCGGTTTCAGGTGTACGTAAGTACACTCCAAAAGACCAAAACTTTCGCGTTTCGCCAACTCAGCACAATTTGTCTATTATTTATTTATTAATTTCTTTTATTATTTATTTAATTATTATTTATTATTTATTTATTATTTATTTATTTATTTATTTATTTATTTATTTGTTTGTTTTGTTGGACTCTTTTTTGCTCCGGACAAACGCGAAGAGCAAAAGGCGAGTTTGGAAAAGAAATTCAATTTGTCGAATTTGCTGTTCATTCGCTAGAGCGAACAAACCCTAAACAAACAACTAATAAATAAATAAATAAATAAATAAATAAATAAATAAATAAATAAATAAATAATAAACATTTATTTCATTATTTCACTCGCTGGCCGTTTCTTCCAACGGCAAAGGGCGCGGGCCAGACCCGCTCAGGTGTACGTACACCCCAAAACGCCCACCGCTCAGGTGTACGTACACCCCAGAAACGCCCCGAACTACTTCTCTTTTTCCTTTCTAAACAGCAGCACAAAAAGCTCCTTTGCTTCCAAATTTGCAAACGCAAACAGTGCCAAACCTTAGCTATTCCGGCCCCCTGCGAATATCCCCAGGGGGCCCCCAGGGGGCCCCTAAGGGGCCCCCCGAAGCCTTTCTACAGAGGCCCCTCAGGGGGCCCCTGAGGCCCTCCTAGGGCCTCTTAGGTGGCCCCTGAACCCCCCAGGGGCCCCCTGGGGGCCCCTGTACTCCCCAGGAGCCCCCCGGGGGCCCCTGGACCCCCCAGGGGCCCCCGGGGGCCCCTGTGGGGCCCCTGTGGGGCCCCTGGAATCCCTTGGAGGGCCCCAGGAAGGACCCTTGGAAGGGGCCTCGGGGGCCCCGCGGGCCCTGCGTGGAAAGCCCTGAGTCGTGCCCTCAGTGTCCCTGCATTTCCGTACATCCTGGGTGTTGTTGGGGCCCCCTTGGGG
>NW_013654956.1:5042-13264 GCF_000499385.1 Eimeria necatrix
GCTGCTGCTGCTGCTGCTGCTGCTGCTGCTGCAGTAGGCCTTGGGCCGCCTGCGCTTGAGAGCAGCAAGAACAAGGGCCAGGAAGAAGCAGCAAAGAGACAGCAGCAGCATGACAGCCTCAGTCTTGCGGAAGTCCCCAGCAAAGGCCCCGAAGGTGAGGGCCCCGTTGAGGGGCCCCCGCAGCAAACTGGCGAGGCCCCCCCCCGCGCTGGCGAGCCCCACAAGTCTGCCAAATGCTGCAGCAGCAAAAGTGTCAGCAGCAAAGCAGTAGACTTGGCCGCTGAAGTTGGAGAGGTGGCAGCAGCAGCAGAGGGGGGCCAGCAGCCTTGCTGCAGCAGGCGGCAGCAGCAGCGTGCTGCAGTGCAGCAGCAGCCCGCTGCTCGCCTCGAACAGCAGCAGCAGCAAACTCCCCGCCCCACACCAGGCCCCCAGCAGCCCCAGCAGCACTGCTGGCAGCAAAGACACGGGGCCCAAAAGGCCTATTAAGTCGTTTGTCTTTTTGTCAAAAAGATTTTCCCCAGAAGTCAAAAAAAAACTAAAATGCACTGAGTCCAAAGCCCAGTACAGCAGCAGCAGCACAAAGTGCGCAGACAACGCCTGCCGCACAAACGACGTCTCCTTGCCTCCTGCTGCTGCTGCTGCTGCGGGCGCTGCTGCTGCTGCTGCTGCTGCTGCGGGCGCTGCTGCTGCTGCTGCTGCTGCTGCTTCTGGGGGCGCGGCGAGCGCGGCTTCGCTCGGCACCCCCGCGGCCTCGTCCGCCGCCGCTGCTGCTGCTGCGGGTGCTGCTGCTGCTGCTGCTGCTGGTGCTGCTGCTGCTGCTGCAGCGGGGCGGGGCAGCAGCAGCTCGGGCTCGTCGGGGTCGCACTTGAGAGTGGATCTTTCTGCGGGGTCGTTTGCTGCTGCGAATTTGCTGCTGAGTTCTTCCTGCGACAAATAAGGCCTGCGGGGCAGCAGCAGCAGAGGCCCGCCAGGCCGCGTCCATGATGGCCGTCACGCTGAAGCTGGCACTCATTGCTGCACAAACCAAAACCAAGACAAGCTGCTGCTGCTGCGGGAAAAGCTTAGCCACAGTTAAGGCCGGGAGATAGCCTGCGTCAGCTCCTGCTGCCAGCAGCAGCACAGCAGGCACGTAGAGCTGCTGCTGCTGCTTCGAGAGGCCCAGCAGCAGCCAGCCCGCGGCCCCACACAGCTGCCCCGCTGCTGCAGCAGCACGGGGGCCCCCCCAGTCCAGGAGGGCCCCCGCGGGCAGCGAGCAGCAAAAGGAGACAGCCATTCCCAGCGTGAAGAGAAACTGCACTTGTTCGTCCTGCGCCGCGCACGCGTACCGCCGCTGCTGCTGCTGCTGCTGCTGCTGCTGCTGCTGCTGCTGCTGCTGCGGGTCGCACAGCCACAGGTACGCCCCGTCCCGCAGCAGCATGTTCGACAAGTGCGGCCACCCAAACAGCACGCGGGCGCTCACTGACACGTACAGCAGGTGCAGCAGCAGCAGCAAATAGCGGTTGAGGCCCCACGGCGTGGGCTGCGCGGAAGCCAGCGGCGCTGCTGCTTTCAGCTGCTCCAGGCTCCTGCTGCTGCTGCTGCTGCTGCTGCTGCTGCTGCGGCTGCTGCTGCGCCGGCGGCCTCCGACGCGGCTCCGGGGACTCTCCACGCAGACGCACACCTGCCCCTCTCCTGGAGCCGCTGCTGCTGCTGCTGCTGCTGCTGCTGCTGGGGAGGGGGGAGAAAGGGGGGACGGGGGCCCCGTCATGTCTGCTGCGGAAGAAAGCTGAGGGGGCTCAGACAACTGGGGGGCCCCCTTGGGGGCCCCTGACGACTGCGGCTGCGCCGCCATGGGAGCTGCGCGGCGCTGCGGCTGCCGCTGTCAAGACAGAAGACGAGGGGGGCAGCAGAAGAGAAAGAAAAGGGCCAAAACGGGGGCTTGTTCATAAATGTATTGGCCCTTCGAGGCCTGCTGCTGCTGCTGCTGCTGCGGGGGGGCGCTGCTGCTGCTGGTTCGTGCTCTGGAACCCGCAGACGGCGGCGGGAATCCGAGCGCCAAAGGGGGAAAGTGTCAAGCCAAGATGAAGTAAATCCAAAAAACAAAGACAAAAAAGGTATTTAAAGCGCTTTGAGTCGCGGAATGAAGAACATCTGCGCAGGATCGTGGCAACGGGCAACAGACAGCGCCAACCACGGGCGGCGGTTTCGGCCCACCCGCCGCTGTGGGGCAGCGAAAGCTGCACGAATTCTCCCAATTCCATAAAGGATTTGCAATTCCAACATTTAAATCTCCAAATTTAAAGCATTTAAGTCCAATTCCGGCCGCGAACTGCCGAAGTTTCCGCCGGCCGAGCGCGGCAGAGCAGCAGCCGCCAACTTGAGGTGTACCTACACCCCGGCGATTTCGCCCGCCTTCGGCTTTCGCCTTCAGTCACTTTTGTTATTCTGCAGTTTCGTTTCGTCTTAGTGCGATTTAAGTTCAATTAATTGAATTCTTTCTCGATATTATTGAATTCTTTCTCGGAAAAGACCCGCAGCAGCAGCCCCGGAGTTTCGCGAAGTCCAGCTTTCCAGTTTTTCTTCTTTTCTCGTGGGTTTCCGAATTTTGAAACTTCAGAAAGCAATGCAAAACTTGAACTTGAACGAACTTCCAGGCTGAGCCGAGAAGCCCTCCTTTTCCCCGAAAGCCTCTTAAATGGACTTCTTTGAAATACTTTTCAATAATTGCAAATAATTGCAAATCACTTTTCTTGCAAATTGAACTTTTCCTTTCGAAACAAAGCCAGAAACTCCGCCCGCCGCTGCGCCTCCGCACAGCCAAAGCCACCGGCTTTCCGGGAATTAGTTGAATTCCGAAACAAATTCAATTAACTCGCAGACAGTTTTAATTAAAATTGAACTTTAATTGTTGCTGCTGATTGAATACTTCAGAAACAAACAAAGAGCTGCTTCTCGCGGCTCCCTCCTGCTGCAGTTTCCTGCTGCTGCTTCCAAAATGGCCCGCTGCAGCAGCAGCAGCAGCAGCTCATTAATGTTAATTTCAAATCTGCAAACTAAAAAGAAATGAATCTGACTTCCAAGAACAAATAAAAGGACCTCTCGTTAATGCATGCATTCCTTTCAATGCTGCATGCAAAAGATGAGAGAAGAAGCAGCAGCTAATTCCTCCATCTTTTTGCATGCAGCAGCAAAAGAAATGCATGCAACAAAAGCCCCAAAGGCGGGCCCGCCTTTGCTGCTTCTTTCTCTGGGTCTGAGCCAGCTGTTTAGGGCCTGCAGCAGCAAAGAAGCCTCAGCAGCAGCAGCAGCAGCAGCAGCTGCTGCTGCTGCTGCTGCTGCTGCTGCGGCTCTGCTGCACAGGCGCAAACGCTGCGGTGTCTCGACACTCCAGTTCTTTGTTATTAGCTGCGAACTGGAGGGTGTACATACACCCGAATAACTGCTGCACTCATTTACAGTCTCTACATTAACACCTGCTTCCCCTGCTGCAGCCTAAGAAGCAAAATGCTGCTGCTGCTGCAGCAGCAAACCTCAGTTCGCAAGCAGATCTGCCCTGCTGCTGCTGCTGCTGCTGCTGCTGCTGCTGCTTTTGTCTCCCTCTACGCTTCAAGTTCAATTTACAGATAATGCGTCCCTGCAGAAGGCTGCAGCAGCAGCTGGGGAGTCTCCGCAGCAGCAGCAGCAGCTGGGGAGTCTCTGCAGCAGCAGCAGCAGCTGGGGAGTCTCTGCAGCAGCAGCAGCAGCTGGGGAGTCTCCCCCGCCGCAGCAGCATCTGTAGAATCTCTGCTGCCGAAGAGTCTCAGCAGCAGCAGCAGCAGCAGCTGGAGAGCCTCTGCCGCCGCAGCAGCAGCAGCTGGAGAATCTCTGCTGCAGCAGCAGCAGCAGCTGGAGAGTCCCTGCTGCAGCAGCAGCAGCAGCTGGAGAGTCCCTACTGCAGCAGCAGCGTGCATGCACCGCATGCAGAAGCAAAAAGTAAAGACAGGGGCCGCGGCGCTGCGCTGTACATACACTGGAAAGAAAAGTCCTCAGGAGAACTGCAGCTTTTTAATAAATGCATTTGCGCTGCTGTAGTCTGCTGCAGCAGCAGCAGCTGCTGCTGCTGCAGCAGCAGCTGCTGCAGCAGCTGCTGCAGCAGCAGGCGCTGCGGTGTCTAGACACCCTGCCGCCCCCAAAACCCCACACGCCCCAGCTGAGGTGTCTATACACCCCACAGCCCCTCCGCTGTCTTTTCCTCCTCCGGGCGGCCCCAGCAGTTCGGGTGTACGTACACCTGCTGCTGCTGCTGCTGCTGCTGCTGCGCCCGCGGGCTCTCGCGGGCCCAAACGCCCCTCCCCAGCTGCAGCAGCAGCAGCAGCAGCAGCAGCAGCTGCTGGCGCCCGCAGCCTTTGTCTGTGCAGGCGCTCATTGTGGCAAAGCAAAAGGTACTCATTTGCTGCTGCATAGGGGGAGCAGCAAGAGTCTGCTGCTGCTGCTGCTGCTGCTGCTGCTGCTGCTGCTGCTGCTGCTTGCGGCGCCTCTGCAGCCGAAAAATAAACTGGGGCCCCTGCGCTGCTGCCCCCAGCGCCGCGCTGAAGACCTGCTGCTGCTGCTGCTGCCGTTGCTGCTGCTGCTGCTGCTGCTGCTGCTGCGTGGCCGCTGCCAGACGCCTCCCTCGGGGCCCCGGCTGCGCATGCAATGCATGCACTGCATGCATTGCATGCAGTGCATGCATTGCATGCATTGCATGCAGTGCATGCATTGCATGCATTGCATGCATTGCATGCATTGCATGCATTGCATGCATTGCATGCATTGCATGCAGCGGCGAGTTTGGGGCTTTCTGTATCTCGAGGGGGAGCGAGGCTGCTGCTGCGGATGTACAAGCAGCACCTCTTGACCCAAAGAGCCACTGAAGGACTCCCTGCTGCTGCTGCTGCTGCTGCTGCTGCTGCTGCTGTTGCTGCTGCTGCTGCTGGCTCAGGGGACTTTGCTGTTCTTCGGCGTTTCTGGCGGAGAGCCGAAGCAGCAACGGAGTGTCTGTACACCTGAGGCAGCGCAGAAGCGGCCTCCGGAGCCGCGCTGCTGCTGCTGCTGCTGCTGCAGCTGAAGTCGAGAGCAGCAGCAGCAGACAGGCGGGTCTGCCGCAGCAGCAGCGAGCTGCTGGGCACGTCGCAGTCGCAGTCCATGGCTTGCTGCTGCTGCTGCTGCTGCTGCTGCTGCTGCTGCTGCGAGGCCCCTAGGGGCGGAAGCAAAGGGGGGAAAAGACGGAAAGGAAAAGAGGAACTGGCCAAAGTTGCTGCTGCTGAGCCTCTCCGTTGCAGCAAAATGCGCAAAGAAGGCTGCAGCACATCCTCCCGCAGCAGCAAATTCAATAATGAGCTGCAGACTTTCTGAAAAGCTGCACGCGGAGCTGGAGGCGCGGCGCTGAGGTGTACGTACACCTCAGCGCCGCCATCGAGTCGACCGCAGCCGGCAGCAGCGCGCAGCAGCAGCTCCTCGGAAGCAGCAGCTCCGCAGCAGCTTGGAAGCAGCAATTTGCAAAGAAATAATTAATTAATGTTCAGTTTCTTTTGTTTTGTCCGCGCGGAGTTGCATGCGGCTTCGCTCGCAGCTTGCTGCTGCAGCAGCGGCTCCGCGCTGCTGCCCAGCGTCGCTTGGGGCTTCCGCGCTGCTGCTGCTGCTGCCTTTTGCCTTTTGTTGCGGACTTCGGGAGAATTCGAAAACAAATAACAAAAGAGTTTCCAATTTGCAACAAATGAGGGGAAATTGGGGCCAAACAGACGCAGCCAAGCCGCAGACACTGCGAGGTCACATGGGGATGAGCACTGCTGCTGCTGCTGCTGCTGCAGCAGCAGCAGAAACGCAGCAAAAGTCTTCGGAAATGTCATTTGCATGCATTCAAGTGTCTGCTAAAGGACAAACAATACACCTGGTGTACATACACCTCGAAAGCCACTAACTTCCCCCACCCAAAGGAGCTGCCGGCTCCCTTCTGGGCCCCGCTGCAGCTGCTGCTGCTGCGCGCTGCTGCAGCTGCTGCTGCAGCGCCGCTGCAGCAGCGCAGCCAAGAGGCGAGCTGCTGGGGCGGCTGCCGGCGCAGCAGCAGCAACTCGCAGCAGCAACTAAACCGCAGCTGCTGCAGACACCGGCAGCAGCAAACTTGGCTGTTTGCTTCCTTTGGAATTATCTTTCTAGCAGCAAATAGGAAAGGGCCCCGCAGCTTCTCTAATGAGCTGCAGAGCTTTCACAGAGAGTTGCTGCAGCTCAACTAAAGCAACTACGAGCAGCAGCAGCAGCAGCAGCAGCAGCAGCAGCAGCAGCAGCCTGCTGCTGCTCCAAGCCAGTGGACCAGTGGACCTCTCAGTGGTCACAGCGCCGCTGAGGCTTCTGCAGCCTCCACTACTGCAGCTGCAGCACTCCGCAGCGTTCAGCCCCTCCGCTGCTGCCGCTGCTGCTGCTGCTGCTGCTGCTGCTGCTGCTGCTGCGCCTACTGCTGCTGCGGGCTGTTGGACTTGGTGGTGGCTGCAGTCTGCAGCAGCGGGGCCACTTCGCTAATTGCTGCCTGCAGCAGCAGCAGCTCTTTTTCCAGATCTGCTTTCTTCTGCAGCGCAGCTTCTTGCACAGCTTCGGGGGCTTTTACGAAGTTGGGTTCTTTTATTTTCTTTTCGTAGCCCTCCAGCTGCAGCAGGAACAGAAGCAGCAAAGCAAATGCACAACAATTAACCTCCAGCAGCAGCAGCAGCAGCAGCAGCAGCAGCAGCAGCAGCAGCAGCAAGGGGTGCTTGGCCCGCCGGCTGCTGCTGTTTGTCTTATTAAACCTGCGTTTGGTGTGTAAGAATGTGGTGAAGGTTCGCATGCAGATGTGTCTCGTGCTGCAGTTCGCACAAGGCCCGTTGCTGCTGCGCATTTTCGCTGCTGCTGCTGCTGCTGCTGCTGCTGCTGCTGCTGCTGCTGCTCCCGCTGCAGCGGAGCTAGGCCGCGCAACCTCGCAAGTAAATGAGCAGCAGAACTAGTCTGCACTAGAACGAATTCAAAGGAACGCCCCACGTGCTGCAGCGAACAGCAGCAAGCTGCTGCTGCTGCTGCTGCTGCTGCTGCTGCAGCGGGACTGACCTTGCTGCGCAAGTTGGCCTTTTTCTTTTCCAACTTGTCCAGAGTTTGCGAAATGTTAACTCCTTCTCCGATTTGGAGGTAAATGGTGACTTGGGGGGAAACGACGTCTGAGACGCAGCCGGCGGGGGGGGTGTCAGTGTCAGTGAGGATGGAAACCTGGTGGAAAGCAGAGGAAAAAGCGGACTTTTGCGGATTTTTTTGGATTAAATATATTTAATTTGACAAATTAAAAGTTCTGAAAAGGTATTTAACTCTCACTTTGCTCAGTTTCGCGAGGATCGCCATGGTCGCCGCCGTTTCTTGCAAAAACGGAGCTGCTGCTGCTGCTGCTGCTGCTGCAGCAGACCGCAGCAGCACGAAGCCCTGTGGCTTCGTCTTGGGCGGAATCTCCAGCGCCGCCAACAGCGAGCGGAAGTGCCCCACGATTTGCTGCAGCTGCTGCATGTTGGCCTGCGCAGCAGCAGCAGCAGCAGCAGCAGCAGCAGCAGCAGCAGCACTGTTGCATGTTCCTGACCACTTCACACTGTGCACGACCCGCACATTATTCCCGTGATATTACTCGAGAACCCGCCCGAAACCCCGCGCAACTCCCCAAATCAGGGTTTAGGGTTTAGGGTTTAGGGTTTAGGGTTTAGGGTTTGGCGGACGTCGAGGGCGGGGTCTGTCCAGGCGAGGACTTGCTGCGGGTAGCTGCTGACGCAAATCGATTCTGCTTTTCCGGAATAAAAAGGAATTCTTTGGAAAAGTTCTTCCGTCAAAAAAGGACAAATAGGATGCAGCAGCCGCAGCCCCCAGTCCACGCAAATGAACAGCACTTCCTGCGCGCAGCGGCAGTCCCGCGCTGCTGCTGCTGCTGCTGCTGCTGCTGCTGCTGCTGCTGCTGCTGCTGTCGCGGGCTGCAGCCGCGGCTTTATGGCCTCCAAGTAAACGTCGCAAAGTTCGTAAAGCCAAAAGTTGTAAATTGCATTCACCACTTCTGCAAACTCGAAGTTCTCGAAGCCGCGGTTGGCCTGATAAAATAAATAAATAAAATAAAATAAAATAAAATAAAATAAAATAAAATAAATAAAATAAATAAAATAAATAAAATAAAATATAATATAATATAATATAATATAATAAGTAATTAGATCCGAGGGAAAAGCAAAAAC
>NW_013654956.1:18364-41376 GCF_000499385.1 Eimeria necatrix
TAAATAAATAAATAGATAAAAGAATAATAATTAATTGAGTGGTTAATTAATGGTAAAGGAATGGTAGGTTCAACTCTCTGGATTGTTGCTGTGGAGAATGGCTGGGAATAAATAAAAAGAAATAAAAAAATAAATAATATAATTAATTAATTAATTAATTAATTAATTAATTGATTAATTCAAGAATTGATAAATAAATAAACAGTGAGGGTTTAGGGTTTAGGGCTTGTGTTGAAGAGCAACTCTCCAGATCTCCATTCGAGCTAATTCTGGTTCATTCCTTCTACTTCAAACCTAGGGTTTAGGGTTTAGGGTTTAGGGTTTAGGAGGGTTTAGGGTTTAGGGTTTGTGTTGAAGAGCAGCTCCCCAACACTCCACTTGAGCTCATTCCGCTTCATTATTTCTACTTTTAACCCAGGGTTTAGGGCCTAGGGTTTAGGGTCATGAGGGTTTAGGGTTTAGGGTTTAGGGTTTAGGGTTTGCGTCGAAGCGCAACTCTCCAGCCCTCCACTGGCGTGGTTTGGGACCCGGACTAAACTGCGCACGCCCTTTCCAACTAAACTAAACAAAACAAACCAAATTAAATAAATTAATTAATTAATTAATTAATTAAATTAATTAATTAATTAAATTAATTAATTAATTTAATTAATTAAATTAATTTAATTTAATTTACCTCTTTTCGCGGTAAATGAGCCCGCGGTTGAAAAGCCGCACAAAAGCCTCGACAACAGCGGCGGACAATTTGCTGTCGAGGGTAAAGCAAAAGTGGTCCCAAGAAACGCTGCAGCCAACTCTTCTGCAGCAAAAAAAGAAAAATAATTCAACTTTTTCTTCATTTTGAGTTCATTTTTAGTTCATTTTGAGTCCTTTTTAAGTCCATTTGGAGTCCTTTTGGAGTCCATTTGGAGTCCTTTTGGAGTCCATTTGGAGTCCTTTTTAAGTCCATTTGAAGTCCATTTTTAGTTCATTTTTAGTTCGTCTTTTTAGTCCATTTTGAGTTTATTTGGAGTTCATTTGGAGTTCATTTGGAGGTCATTTTGAGTCCATTTTTAGTTCATTTTTGCTGGGCAGCAGGCTGGCTAGCTGGGCAGCTAGCTAGCTAGCTAGCTGGGCAGGTAACTGGGCAGCTATCTGGGCAGCTGCTTGGCTAGCCAGCTAGCTAGCTGGCTAGCCAGCTAGCTGGCTAGCCAAGTAGCTGCCTGTCTAGCCAAGCCAGCTAGCTAGCTAGCTACCCAGGAAGGTAGCTAGGCAGCTACTTGTCCAGCCAGCCAGCTAACTAGCTAGCTAGCTAACTAGGCGCATCACTGGCTAGCTAGCTAGCTAGCCAGCTAGCCAGCCAGCTAGCCAGCCAGCTAGCCAGCTAGCTAGCTAGCTAGCTAGCTGTGTGGGCGTTCGCACCTGAGTTGGTCGGTGATTCTGTTTCCGTACTGCTCCTTCCACTTCCAGACTTTTTCTTCGAAAGCTTTTCTTCCCAAATCATGTCGAGATTTATTTTCTTCTTTGAGCAGCTGGCGCTCCACCACGGACTGCGTGGCGATGCCTGCGCACCGCCCGACTCGCTTCCGTTTGCCCCTTTTTTCCCCATTTTCGTTTATTTTTCGTTTATTTATTCTTTATTTGTTCTTTATTTGTTCTTTATTTATTCTTTATTTATTATTTGGTTTTTATTTGGCTTTTTTTCGCCTTTTTTTCGCTTTTTTCCGCCGTTTTAGCGCTTTCCCGCTCCCCAGGTTTCGGGTGTACGTACAGCGCGACAGCGCCGACGGCGACTCAAAAGAAAGCAGAACATTAATTGTTTTATTTATTTATTTATTTATTTATTTATTTATTTATTTATTTACTATTATTTATTTTGTTATTATTATTTAATTGTTCATTGTTTATTTATTCTTAGTTGATTACTTCATGTTCTTCGCCAGTTGCAGAGACTGACCCCAATTGCACTTCTTCCATTTTCGGTTATTTATTATTCACTTTAAATTAATTAATTAATTAATTAAAAACTAAGGGCCCACTGTAAACCCTAAACCCTAAACCCTAAACCCTAAACCCTAGAAGCCACAGCCAAGCAACAGAGAGGCAAAGGCCGCATTTAGAAAAAAGAGATTTTTAAAGAGCATTTAAATGCAACAAAAGATAAAACAAATTAAAAACAGAACAACTTAAAAACAACGAAATTAAAAAGAAATTAAAACGAAATTAAAGAGAAATTAAAAATAAATTAAAAACAAATTAAAAAGAAATTAAAAACAAATTAAAAAGAAATTAAAAACAAATTAAAAAGAAATTAAAAACAAATTAAAAATAAATTAAAAATAAACTTAAATAAATTTGAAAATCCAAAAATTCAAAAAGCTGCTGCTCACCCGCGTGGTCCACCCCGGGGACCCACAGCACGATTTTGCCCCGCATTCGATTCCTGCAAATAAATAAATAAATAAATAAATAAATAAATAAATAAATAAATAAATAAATAAATAAATAATAAATAAATAAATAAATAAATAAATAAATAAATAAATAAATAATAAATAATAAATAAATAAATAAATAAATAAATAAATAAATAAATAAGTAAATAAATGTTAATTTGAAAATAATTAATTCGATAAACTAATTTGCAGTTCGAGGGCCCCTGAGGGGCACAAATGCAGGCCATAGGTCCAGGCTAGGGTTTAGGGTTTAGGGTTTAGGGTTTAGGGTTTGGGGTTAAGGGTTTAGGGTTTGGGGTTAAGAGCATGTAGAAGAGATTAAACTGTGGGATTTAAAATGAACATCTTTTGAAGAAAATAAAAGCATTTAAATCAAACCTTTAAACTCCTTTAAAAGACAAAAAAAATGAAAATAAAACAAAATGAAAACAGAGTTGGCCCGCCCTCCAGGTGTATGTACACCTCAAAAGAAAAATAAAAATCGAAAATCAAAAATGGGCGCCGATTGGTTCAGGTGTACGTACACTCCAATAAGCTGGAAACAAAAGAGAGAATTGAATTAAATTAAATCAAACTAAACGAAATTAAATGAATTGAATTAAATCAAATGAATTAAATCAAATTAAATGAATTAAATCAAATTAAATGAATTAAACCAAATTAAATGAATTAAATCAACTTAAATGAATTAAATTAAATGAATTAAATCAAACTAAATGAATCAAATTAAATGAATTAAATTAAGTGGATTAAATCAAATCAAATGAATCGAATCCAATTAAATGAATTAAATTCAATTAAATGAATTGAATCAAACGAATTAAATTAAATAAACTAAGTTAAATTAAATGAACTAAATTAAATTAAATGAATTAAATTAATTAAATTAAATTAAATGAATTAAATTAAATGAATTAAATTAATTAAATTAATTAAATTAAATAAATTAAATAAATTAAATAAAACAAACTTGCCAGCGGGCCAAAGAGTCCTCTATGGCCACAGTCAAGGCGTGGCCAATATGCAAAGAGCCAGTGACATTGGGGGGGGGAATTACCATAACGAACTTCTGGTTTGCTGCTGCTGCTGCTGCTGCTGCTGCCTGCCGCTGCGTCGCGTCAGCAGGCAAGAAGTAGCCCTGGGAAAGCCACCAGTCCATCCAGCCGCTTTCGACGTAAAAGGGGTCGAAGGTGGGGGGCATTGGCATGGCGAGTTCTGCGGTGTACGTACACCCGAGAAGCGGGGCCAGCTGGTGCGAGGCAGCCGCAAAGGCAGCAGCAGCAGCAGCCAGCAGCAGCAAAGGGAAGCAGCTGCGGCTCCCCAGCAGCAAAGCAGCAGCAGCAGCAGCAGCAGCACTCACGCTTCTTCGGAGCTGCAGCAGCAGCAGCCAGCAGCAGCAAAGAGAAGCAGCTGCGGCTCCCCAGCAGCAAAGCAGCAGCAGCAGCAGCAGCAGCAGCACTCACGCTTCTTCGGAGCTGCAGCAGCAGGAGCTGCTGCAGCAGCAGCAGCAGCAGGCGACATCTTGGGACGCGGCGAAGCGGCTGGACACCGGAACTGGGGGGGTCTTGCGGCGCTGCAGCAGCGGAAAGTCGCGGCTTTTTCGGGCGTTTTTGGCGGCGAAAAGAAGAAATTAAAACTTAAATGTCTTTTAAATTGAATTTGCGACTTTTTAAATGGTCTAAGAGGGTCCGCGGCAGCCAAAAGAGAGCCGGAGTTCAAGTTTTCCCAAGTGGAAACGGCGCGCGCCCGGGCCAGGCAGAAGCGCATGTGCAAACGCCGCGGCCTCCAGCTGAGTCGAATGCTAACTAAAGGACTTCAAATCAATTATTAATTAATTAACATTTAAATTAATTAAAGTGTTTTGCAAAACGACAAAGAAGAACGCGCAGCGGCCGCTGTCGCTTCGATTCGCCGAAGTTGAATTGCTGATCTCGGCAGACCGCGCGGCTGAGGTGTACGTACACCGCAACCCTCCGCTTCCAACGGGACGCAAACAGACCCACAACTTCAAACACTTTTAATTCCATTTGAACGGAATTAAACTCCATTTGGAGCCGCTTCGACAAAGACATTGCATGCGGCGGGCGCGTGGCTGCGGCCTCCGCAGCGCGGCTGCAGCCCGCCAGTTCCCTGGGGTGTACGTACACCCCAGAACGCGCGCAGCCGCCGCCGCCAAATTCCCTCCCCAGATTTGCCAAAGAGCTTTCAGCAGCTCTTGCGGGAAATAATGAACGCAGCGCAGCAGCAGCAGCAGCAGCAGCAGCAGCAGCAGCAGCAGCAGCAGCAGCAGCAGCAGCAGCGGCTTCCCGCTTCCGCCCCGAAGGCGGGCGAAAGCAGCAACGCCCGCAGCCTCCCGCCCCCTTCGCCGCCTCCCAGCGGCTCGGACTTCAAATTTTTTTCATTTTATTTCAAATTTGCGAATTCGTTTGACTGCAGCGGCTCCAAAGCGCCGCTGCTGGGGGGCAGCGCCGCCCGCCGTGTGTGTGCTGCTGCTGCTGCTGCTGCTGCTGCAGCAGCTGCTGCTGCTGCCCGAGCAGCTGCTGCTGCTGTCTACACAGCTGTTGCTGCGGCCTTAACAGCCGCTGCTGCTGCCTAAACAGCTGCTGCTGCAGCATACACAGCTGCTGCTGCTGCATACACAGCTGCTGCTGCTGCATACACAGCTGCTGCTGCTGCACACACTGCTGCTGCTGCTCAGCCTCTGCAGCAGTCATTTCGAGCCGCTTCCGCGGGGCCTTTGAAGCGCCCTCCAGCGGCCACTGCCTTTGCTGCTGCATGCCCATTTGTCCCAGCAGCAGCAGCAGCAGCAGCAGCAGCAGCAGCAGCAGCAGCAGTTTGTGGTTTGAGCAATGTGGCGGGCGGCCTGGCGCTGCCTGGCGCAGGGGGGGCCCCCGGGCCTCCCCTTAGGGTACAGCAGAGGGGGTCCCAGGGGGGCCCCCCGCGGGTCTCTTCTTCGGGGGGCCCCCCAGGGCTGCCTGGGGGCCCCCAGGGGCCCCCAGCTGGGGGCCCCCCCCCCTCATTTTGCTGCACTCTTCCGCTTTTGCTGCTCCCCCCTTCCTTGCCCAGCTTCTCCGTCGCGGGCCTTCTCCAGCGCGCCCCCCGCAGACGCTGCAGCAGCAGCAGCAGCAGAGCGCACTGCAGCAGCAGCAGCAGCAGCAGCAGCAGCTTCTCCCGCAGCGTCCCCAGCCTCAGCGCCCCCAGCAGCAGCAGCAGCAGCTCCCGCTGCAGCGTGCCCAGCAGCAACACCGCCCTCCGCCCCCGCAGCAGCAGCAGCAGCGCCGCCGCCGCCCGCAGCAGCAGCAGCAGCAGCAGCAGCAGCAGCAGCAGGAGCTTCCTGCTGCTGCCTGCCAGTGCCTGCGGGGCAGCTGCGGGAGCTTTCAATCCGAGAAGAAATGCGAATGGTGGCTTGGCTAGCTGAGAAGACAGGAATAGATCTTTGCTGCCTCCGGGCCCGCGGTTTGCTGCTGCCGCTGCTGGGGCCCCACACCCCCCGGCCAGTGGGCTACGCCTGGCGCGAGCTGCTGCTGCTGCTCGGCGGCAGCAGCAGCAGCAGCAGCAGCAGCAGCAGCAGCGGCAGCGGCAGCGGCAGCAGCAGCGGCAGCAGCAGCAGCGGCAGCAGCAGCAGCAGCAGCAGCAGCAGCAGCAGCAGCAGCAGGGGGGTGGAGCGGCTGCGGAGCGTGTTCCGGCAAGCCTCTGTTGCTGCTGCGCTGCGCAGCGGGCGGCTGCTGGAAGTGCTGGACTGTTTTGCTGCTGATGTTGCTTTTGCTTTTTGCCGGCCTTTGTTTGAACTGACTCCTGACAAGCAGCACTTGTTTCTGACTGTCTCCATCGACTCCATCCGCCTCTTCAGCAGCAGCAGCAGCAGCAGCAGCAGCAGCAGCAGCAGCGGCAGCAGCAGCGGTATTAGCAGCAGCAGCAGCGGCGGCAGCAGCAGCGGGAGCGACATTTGCTGCAGCGGCAGTGGCAGCGGCGGCAGCGGCAGCGGCATTAGCGGCAGCAGCAGCAGCAGCCTCGCTGCTGCAGCAGCAGCAGCAGCAGCAGCAGCAGCCTCGCTGCTGCAGCAGGTTGGCTGCTGAGGCTTGCGGATCTGGCGCAAAGTGGATCAAACTGGAGCAAATTGAATTTAGAATTAAATTATAAATAAATTAATTTAAAAGTTCTTTTTTTAATTTCCTTTTTTCCGAAAAAAAGCCCCAAATGCATGCAATCTGCCACTGCCACAGGACGGCGCATGCATTGGCTCGGCCTGCCTGGTGTTCGTACACGTGGGCCCCGACGGCCGGCCCCGGGGGCCCCTCCCGCCGCTGCAGTCTGCTGCAGCAGCAGCAGCAGCAGCAGACGCAGCAGCAGCGCAGCACTTGCTGGCAGCAGCAGCTCGCCAGCAGCAGCGCCGCGCTGCTGCTCACAGAGACGCAGCCCTCAGGGGCCCCGACGCAGAGGAAACGGAGTTCCTCCACAAGACTTGGCTAGCTGCCTGCAGCAGGACCCCGGGGGCCCCCAGGGGGGCCCCCAGGGGGGCCCCCGGGGGGCCCCCGGGGCCCCCGGAGGGAGGAAAGATACTTGTTGGATAAAAGACACGAAGCTGGAAAGCAACATTTTGATGCAACCGGAAACCATTAGTGTTTATGGAAGGGCTTTTGGGGGTTTTATAATGCGCTCGGCTTTGGAGCTTTCTTTCCTCACCGCGCAGAGGTTCCTCAACGCCAGCTACCCCGTCATCGCAGGTCCGAGGGTTTAGGGTTTAGGGTTTAGGGTTTAGGGTTTGGGGTTTGGGGTTTGGGGGTTGCGGCTGCGGCTAGGGTTTGGGTCTAGGGTTCGGGTTTGGGGTTTAGGGTTGGGGTTTAGGGTTTAGGGTTGGGGTTTAGGGTTTAGGGTTGGGGTTTAGGGTTTAGGGTTTGGGGTTTAGGGTTTGGGCCCTGGTGCTGGAGTGCATGCATCTTGCGTCGTTTGAAGCCAGCTGAGGCCCTGCAGCATTTTGTTTAAATATTTTTAAATGTTTAAGTGGAGTTTTAATTATTTAATTTATTTTATTTAATTTAATTTAATTTAATTTAATTTAATTTAATTTTAATAATTGAACTTTCGATTATATTGCAAAGCGGCTTCCTTGGCCTTCTTCTCTTTAGAGTTTATTACTCTTCAGTTCAAAAGCCTTTTCCTTCCCCCACTGCTGCTGCTGCTGCTGCTGCTGCTGTTTCTGCTGCTGCTGCTGCTGCTGCTGTTTCTGCTGCTGCTGCTGCTGCTGCTGCAGGAATGGAAGACATCCGTTTCTTTGACGCTGTGAAGCAAGGAGACATTTTGAAGCTGACGGCCAGCGTGGTTTGGAGCGACGAAGACGAAATTCAAATCCAGGTGGCCAAACCCTAAACCCTAATTTAGGGTTTCAAAACCCTAGGGCCTAAACCCTAGCTGAACTTTTCGAATCTTTTCATTTCTTTTTTTTTCATTTGCTGCTTCCCTCCAGGTTGAGGCCTCGAGCAGCTCCGTGGGCTTGCCGCTGAAAAGAACCAACCGAATGGTCTTTTACTACAGACAGGTGCGGCTCTGTGCTGCTGCTGCTGCTGCTGCTGCTGCTGCTGCTGCTGCTGCTGCTGCTGAGAGTTCCCGCAGCCTTTTGCGCCTTCTTTGCTGCTCCGCGGTGCTGCGCCGCTGCAGCAGAGGCTGGCTGCTGCTGTGCTGCAGCTGTTGCTGCCAAGCAGCAGCTAGCCGCTGCTGCTGCGCTGCAGCCGCGCCGTTGCAGCTGCTGCTGCGCTGCAGCTGCTGTGCTGCTGCTGCTGCTGCGGCTGCTTCTTGCAGAGTGAAAGACTGCGCGATTTGCCTCCCGAAGATCTTCAAGTTTATCCGCAAAGCTACGAGGAATACATGTGGTTTCTTGACGCTCGTCGGCGCGCGCAGAAGAGGCGCGGGAAGGCAGCAGCAGCAGCAGCAGCAGCAGCAGCAGAACTTGAATCTCCGAAACCCTGATTTTGGGGGTTTCTTCCGAATTTGAAGCTAATTAGGCACCGCAGCTGCTGGCAAATTCAAAATGCAGCTTTTCTTGGCTAATATTTGTAGAGTTGGGAGGGGCCTGCTGCAGCAGGCGGACCCACTTGAGGAGTTCAGAAACTTCGCAGGCGCACAGCCGCTTCATTTTTTATAGTTGCAGAAACGTCGAACTTTGGATTTTTAATTGAAAACACTTAATTGAAAACACTGCAATTGAAAAGCTGCAGCAATTAATAGTTCTTAAGTGGCGTTTTAGCACAAGAAACCTGAAAGAAACGAAAGTGAAGCTGCGGCGGGCGGTCAGGCGCCCGCGCATCTGAGGTGTATGCGCAGACACCGCAGAGTGCAGCTTTTGCAAATGTTGCATTTCTTCGCCATTTCTCATTTAAATGAACGGCACTTTTTCCGGCAGCAATTGAATTAACTTTAAGTTGTTTTTGGCCTCGGAAAACATGAACAAGGCGGGCCCTGGCGGGCAAAAAGTGGAGGCGGCGGCGGAGGCTCCGCCGAAGCCTCTGGTGCCTTGTGCAGCTTTAGAGCCAGGATCTGTGCACATCGGTGGGCGATCTCGTTTTTATTTGTCTCAGTTTGCATTTTATTTATTTAATTTCGCCTCTGCGCAACTCGGAAACCGCGGATTCCCCCAGGCGACTCCTGCTTGTCAGTGAGTGCAAATTCAAGTTCTCTTTTGCTGCGATCTGCAGCGCCCCCGCAGGACTGCGCCGGCTCTTGCGGCTCTGAAGCTGCTTTTCCGGGGCTGCGGCTGATAGCGGACTTTGAGGTTCTTTTGTTTGCTGCTTGCATGCATTTGCGGAAGTCATTGCTGCTGCTGCTGCTGCTGCTGCTGCTGCTGCTGCTGCAGGCGGAGGCGTTCACTGCCGGTAGGCTGCTGCTGCTGCTGCTGCTGCAGCAAAAGCCAAGCCCAGCCGCAGGCTGCAGCGGGGAGGGCTCTGGGCGCGTGAGCTGCTCCGCAGGCCTCAGCAGCGCGGGCGGTGAGCTGCGGACTTTGCTGCTGCTGCTGCAGTGACCAGTGGACCACTCAGTGGACCAGGCCACCCGCTGTGCGAAGACCTTGCTGCAGCAGTCTGCGGCGAAGGCTGCAGCTGCTGGAGCAGCTGCAGGCAGCAGCGCTGCAGCAGCAGCGCCTTCTTGCCAGGTAAGAATTTCTTTTTCTTTTTTCTTTTTTTTCTTTTTTCTTTTTTCTTTTTTCTTTTTTTTTCTTTTTTCTTTTTTAAAGTCCAGTGGACCACTCAGGGTCCATTGTCCAGGAGCAGGTGAGCAGCAGCAAAAGCAAAAACAAAAAAGACTTTAAAGATTTTTTTTTCTTTTTGCTGCTGCAGCTCAACTTGTGAGTTCCTCCGGTCTTCTTCAAACCACTCACTTTGCTGCCAAATCCCGTTTGCTGCGCACCCTCGCTGCTGCTGCTGCTGCTGCTGCTGCTGCTGCTGCTGCTGCAGACTCACGCCGAACGCCTGCGAGCTCGGTGAGCAAAGCTGCTGCTGCTGCTGCTGCTGCTGCAGCTGTTCTCAGCACTTAGCTGCTGCTCCAAGTGCCACTAATGCCTTTAATGCCATTAATATTATTCTTTTTGCGGCCGCACTTGCTGCTGCCATTCGTGCCTCTGCTGCCTTTCTTGCTGCTGCTGCTGCTGCTGCTGCTGCTGCTGCTGCTGCTGCTGCTGCTTGATGAATTTTGTGCCTTTTTGCTGCAGGTTTTCAGCGCCACTTGTGCACAGTAGTCCGCCCAGGTACGGGGCTTTTGCTGCAGCGCAGCAGCAGCAGCAACAGACCAGCAGCAGCAAATTAGCTGCTGCTGCGTTTCTAATTTGCTGCTAACTTCGGGCCGCAGCTGCCAACTGGTGGTGGCTGCTGCTGCTGCTGCTGATTGCTGCTCTTGCTGCTGTTGCTGCTCGGCTGTACAGACGCCCGAGACGCAAATAACAAGACAAGAACTCCCCGGCTTTTTGCTTCCCCAGCAGCAGCAGCAAACACGTAAAGTTTTGTCCCTCAACGCAAGCTGCTAGGTGGTAGAGGCAAACTAGCTCCACTTGCTGCTGCCATTCGTGCCTCTGCTGCCTTTCTTGCTGCTGCTGCTGCTGCTGCTGCTGCTGCTGCTGCTGCTGCTGCTTGATGAATTTTGTGCCTTTTTGCTGCAGGTTTTCAGCGCCACTTGTGCACAGTAGTCCGCCCAGGTACGGGGCTTTTGCTGCAGCGCAGCAGCAGCAGCAACAGACCAGCAGCAGCAAATTAGCTGCTGCTGCGTTTCTAATTTGCTGCTAACTTCGGGCCGCAGCTGCCAACTGGTGGTGGCTGCTGCTGCTGCTGCTGATTGCTGCTCTTGCTGCTGTTGCTGCTCGGCTGTACAGACGCCCGAGACGCAAATAACAAGACAAGAACTCCCCGGCTTTTTGCTTCCCCAGCAGCAGCAGCAAACACGTAAAGTTTTGTCCCTCAACGCAAGCTGCTAGGTGGTAGAGGCAAACTAGCTAGCTGGCTGGTTAGCTAGCTAGCTGGCTAGCTAGCTAGCTAGCTAGCTGTGTGTTTGAAGGCCACTAAAATGTAAAGATTTGAGTTGGTTTTCCTTAGCCGCAAGCTGAATTCCCGCTGTGGCGCGAGTCGTTAAGCACAGCGAGCCGCTGCTGCTGCTGCTGCTGCTGCTGCTGCTGCTGCTGCAGCAGAGGGCAGCTGCTGCTGCTGCTGCAGTGCTTCCGCTCCGTAAAGTCAATACCTTGGCCGTTTGAAAACAGCAAACCTCCCTCGGCCCCGCCGCAGCAGCAGCAGCAGCAGCAGCGCGAAGCAAAAGACCAAAAGGACAAAAGACAAAAGAAATACCATTAGCAGCAACTTAACCTTTTGAGGCCCCCCTTGCGGCGCAGCAATCCCTTCAAGTGGAGAGGAGTCTCGCTGCAGCTGCTGCTGCAGCAGCAGCGGCAGCAGCAGCAGCTGCTGCTGCTGCAGCAGCAGCAGCTGCTGCTGCAGCGGCGCCGCAGCAGCCGCTGCCGCCGCTGCTGCAGCGGCGCCGCAGCAGCCGCTGCCGCCGCTGCTGCCGTGGCGCCGCAGCAGCTGCTGCTGCCGCTGCTGCTGCAGCGGCGCCGCAGCAGCTGCTGCTGCTGCTGCTGCTGCGGCTGCTGCTGCGGCGCAGCAGCACCTGAACTGAACAAGAGCGGCGACCACCGATCAAATGCCTCACATAGGTTGTTTTCACATTTATAACATTTATAAATATATTTACTTGCATTTGGTTTTGTTGGAACACAAGAGTGCCTCCTGGGGTGTCTCGACAGCTGCCGCCGCAAACCACTTGGATCCGAACGCTGCGGTGTATGGACCGCCTGCAACCAGTCAGCGGCGAATCTGTGAACATATTCACTTATTCACTTTTATTTTCTTTTCTTTTATTTCTTTATTTCTTTTTTTCTTTTATTTCCAGGGTTTTGCACATAAATACATTTATAAATGCATAAATGCCTGCGCCGCCGCGCAGCAGCCCTGACACGCCCAAGGCAGCAGCAAAGCCTTCCCTTTCAAAGTTAATTATCCAATCATTTCAACTTTCCGTCTTGACAAGGACTCCAACCTCCTCAACTCCCCGCAGCAGCAGCAGCAGCAGCAGCAGCTGCTGCTGCTGCTGCTGCTGCAGCAGCTGCTGCCGCTGCTGCCGCTGCCGCCGCTGCTGCTGCTGCTGCTGCAGCAGCTGCCGCTGCAGCTGCTGCCGCTGCCGCTGCTGCCGCCACTGCTGCTGCAGCTGCTGCTGCTGCAGCTGCTGCTGCTGCTGCAGCAGCAAGGCGAGTGCGGCTCCCTTGCTTCCAGCGAGCGCCTCAGTGCGCGGCGGAACAAATAAAATGAAACGCAAATGCTGCAGCAGCCCCCTGCGGTGTCTGTACACCCGAATAACGCGCAGCTACGCAGGCCGCTGCTTCGTTGCTGCAGCAGCTAAACACTTTTCCCTCGTCCCTGGAGACATGCTTTCGAGTTCAATTGGCAAAAAACTAAACAACTCCGGCAGCGCGCCGCCCCCCGGCAGTCTGCACCGCAGCAGCAGCAGCAGCAGCAGCAGCAGCAGCAGCAGCAGCAGCAGCGGCGGCTTCAGGCGAGGCATGTCCCAAGTTCCCCCGAGTGTACGTACACCCCAAACACGACAGCACCCGCAGCAGCAAACGACCGAAGCAAAACGCAGACTTGCAAACAAACACACAACGAGCTAAATCCCTGCTGCTGCTGCTGCTGCTGCAGCAGCTATTGCTGCAGCTACTGCTGCAGCTGTTGTTGCAACTGTTGCTGCAGCTGTTGCTGCTGCAGCAACAACTGCAGCAACAACTGCAGCTGCTGCTGCCGCAACAACTGCAGCTGCTGCTGCCGCACCAACTGCAGCTGCTGCTGCAGCGCCACTGCCGCTGCTGCAACAGCAGCACCAACTGCTGCTGCTGCTGCTGCTGCTGCTGCTGCTGCTGCTCTCACGTGGTTTTGGGGTTTCGGAGTTCGTCGAAGAACTCGTGGGCGAGGGCCTCCAGCGGCTGCAGCCGCTGGTTGGGCTCGTAGCGCAGCAGTTTGCTCATAAGGTCCACGGCTTGTTCGAAGGACTTGTCGCCGTCGTTCGCGCACTGGTGCGCCGCGAAAACCTGCAAAAACGCAGCTTTTCAGCGCCTTTTTCGCAAATTTGCTCTTTTATTTTCTTTTATTTTGTTTTATTTTGCTTTTATTTTGTTTTATTTCGCTTTTATTTCCATTTTTAACCTTAAAAGCGAAAAAAACGCGAAAAAATTAGCTGCACTGCAGCACGCCACACGCCTATCTTCACGCATTCCTCTCGAATTCACTTTCTTTCAAATACTTTTCTTTTATTCGGCGAATAAACAAATTATTTTATTGAAATAAAATTATTTTATTAAAATAAACAAATTATTTCATTAAAATAAACAAATTATTATTCTTTTATTCACGAAATGCAAACACCACATCCAGTTGCTGCTGCTGCCACTGAACACAGCTCCCGATGTCCTGCATCTCCTCAACAACTTGAAACGCCGCATCTGCTGCTGCAGCTGCTCCTGCAGCAGCAGCAGCAGCAGCTGCTGCTGCTGCTGCTGCTGCAGCTCCTTCGAGTCAATTCACCAGCAGCAAAACCCTTCCAGGCTGCGCATCGGAAGTTGAACGGAGGCGATCCGCGGAGGCGGAGGCTCGTGGGGGCCTTAAAAAGATTTAAAAAGCGAAAATAAACAAAAAAGGAAATAAAAACATAAAAAGTTTGGAAGAAATTCGAAAAAAAGAAAAGAAAAGCTCACGGAGTGCCAGTCGCGGGCCTCCACGTCGGGAAACTTGAATTCGTCATAGTTCGGATTCATCGCCGACATTTGGCCTTGAGTTGGAGTTCCCAAAATTTGAATTATTTTCACCAACTTGATCCACACTCGTTTCCCCCGCAAACAGCGGACGACCCAGCAGCAACTCCCCCAACACGCACCCTGCAGCAGCAGCAGCAGCAGCAGCAGCAGCAGCAGCAGCAACAGCAGCAGCAGCAGCAGCAGCGGCAGCAGCAGCAGCAGCAGCAGCGGGGACGAGTCTCTTGGCGGATCCGAAGTCGCAGAGCTTGAGGACATGGGTTCTGTAGTCCACCAGCAAGTTTTGGGGCTTGACGTCTCTGTGGCAAATGCCAAGTGCATGCAAATAACCCAAAGACCTGCAGATTTGATAAGTGTAGAGTTTGACTAAGAGAAAGGGGAGGGGATTGCTGCTGCGGACGAAGGTCTTGAGGACTCTGTAGACAGTTTCGGGCACGAACTCCATCACCACGTTCAAAAACCTGCTGCTGCTGCTGCTGCTGCTGCTGCTGCTGCTGCTGCTGCTGTCTTCCTCCACCTCCGTGTAAAAGTAGTCCAGCAGCCGCACGATGTTCGGGTGGTGCAGCTCCTTCATTATGTCCAGCTCCCGGTTCTTGTAACGCGGGTCCTGCACGCACACCCTGCTGCTGCTGCTGCTGCTGCTGCTGCTGCGGGGGGGAAGCAGCAGCAGCAGCAGCAGCAGCAGCTCGGCTGCAGCACGCCGCCGCCAAGGCGCGACACCGCGCGCCGCGCACGCAGCAGCAGCAGCAGCAACGGCAAACACGCGCCAAGAACAGAACCACCACCAGCAGCAGCAGCAGCAGCAGCAGCAGCAGCAGCAGCAGCAGCAGCAGCAGCAGCAGCAGGAGGCGGACCTGCAGCACTTTCTTGATGGCCACCAGCTCGCCAGTCTCGAGACAGCGCGCCTCAGTGACAACTCCGAAAGAGCCATTGCCCAGCACTTGGCCCATATCATACGACTTGTGGGGTTGTCTGCTGCTGCTTCTTTTGTTGTCTCTGCTGCTGCTGCTGCTGCTGCTCGCCTGCTGCTGCTGCTGCTGCTGCTGCTGCTGCTGAGCAGGCGGCAGCGAAGGAGCCCCCGCGCCGCGCTGCTGCTGGGGAGCGCCCCCAGGCGCTCCCCCAGGCCCGCCCTGAGGGTCGGACATGCTGCTGCTGCGCTGCTGCTGCGCTGCTGCTGCGCTGCTGCTGCGCTGCTGCTGCTGCTGCTGCGGCGAAGAAAAAGCTCGTCAAGTCGGAGGCCACCTGCAGCCCGCCCAAGGCAGCAGCAGCAGCAGCAGCCACAGAAACAGGAAGCAAAAACGGACAGACAGATCTACAGCCACAGAAAAAATTCAAAGTCCCTCAGCTGCTGCTACTTGGGCTGCCCGCGCCCCTGCTGCTGCTGCTGCTGCTGCGCTGCTGCTGCTGCTGCTGCTGCTGCGCGCGGTGAGCCGCGGTGTACGTACGTACACCGGAGGAGGTGCTGCGGCGGTCCGGCGAGGCTGCGGCGCTGCAGCAGCAGGAAGTGCGTTGCTTCGTTGCTGTTGAAGCAGCAGCAGCAGCAGCAGCAGCAGGAGCAGCAGCAGCTGGAGCGGCGGAAGCAGCAGCAGCAGCAAGAGGGACAGGACGGCGGAGCACCTTAGAAGCAGCCCTGTCTCAAATGGCTGTGGGCATCCTGCGCGCCGCCAGGAGGGGAGCAGCAGCTGCTGCAGCAGCAGGAGCGCAGCAGCAGCAGCAGCAGCAGCGGGGCCGGTGGGGCTGCTGCTGGGGAGGGGGCGAGGCCTGCAGGAGCAGCAGGAGGCCGGGCAGCAGCAGCAGGGGCGCAGCAGCAGCGGGGCCGGAGCAGCAGCAGCAGCAGCAGCAGCAGCGGCGGGCGGCAGCAGCAGCGCGGGCCGCAGCGGCGGAGGGCCAGGAGGGGCGCGTTGGGCGGGGGCGGCGGGGAAAGCCGGGAGGCGCAGCAGCAGCAGCAGCAGCAGCAGCAGCAGCAGCAGCAGCAGCAGCAGCAGGCGCCGCGGCGGCCCGGGCGAGGCCGCGGGATTCCAAGTTGCGAAAAGGCCGAGAGACAACTGGAAAGAAGAAAGGAAAGATCCGGGAGAATTGAAAAGAGCTAAAGGCAGCAGCAGGTGGCGGCGCTGCAGCACGAGTCAGTGGAAAGCAGCAGCAGCAGCAGCAGGCGCAGCAGCAGCAGCAGCAGCAGGCGCAGCAGCAGCAGCAGCAGCGCAGAAGGACTTCGCCAAAGATATAAATGAGAAGAAAATGTCAAAAGGGAGGCGAGTTCTGCAAAGGATCCAGTCTCGAGCTGCGTGTACACCTCAAGTGCTGCTGGCGCCAGGGAGTTGCATGTCTAATCGCCAGTTCAAGTTCGGGAAAGCGCGGGCTAATTAAAAATTCAAAAGGCCATTTTCGCGCCAAAGTTTGTCCAAAATGAGTTCTTTTTAAAGGCCAAGTCCGAACAATAAAACGCAAAACAAAAAATGCAGATCGCCGCCACTGAAACGAACTGAAACACACGCAGGAAGCCGCCGTGCGGCCTACGCCCGCGGGGTGTACCGACACCTCGCGCCGCCGCCGCCGAATAGATCTTCTCTTTCTTCTTTTCATTTCTTTTTCCAAACTTTTCCTTTTTTCTGCTTCTTCCGCCTCTCTCCAAACGCCCCAGCCGCGCCTCCCGCCTGTCTTCCCCCGGGCGCCCCGGCTTTCTTTTCAACTGCCTTTCCACTTCCGCAACTCGAGCGCATGCACGCGCGCCGCCCAGCTGTACGTACACCCCAACGCATGCAAACCCGCCCCCTCCCGCCCGCCTCTGCAGCCCCGACGCCGCCTCCACCTGCCCCTTTCTAACGCGCGCCGCCGCAGCAGCAGCAGCAGCAGCAGCAGCAGCAGCACCTGCTGCTGCTGCTGCTGCTGCTGCTGCTGCTGCTGCTGCTGCTGCTGCTGCTGCTGCTGCTGCTGCTGCTTGCTGCTGCTGCTGCTGCTGCTGCTGCTGCTGCTGCTGCTGCTGCTGCTGCTGCTGCTGCTGCTGCTGCCACAGTAGAAACCACCAACACTTGAAACGCACGCCCGCTGCACCTAAAGGCCGGGCCAAAACTGCAGCGGCTGCGGGCTAGGGTTTAGAGTGGAGTTTAAAACTTCAAAATATCTTTTTAATTCATTCAAAAGTATTTCTTTTTTCCAAGTTCTGCAGCAACGGGCTGCGCAGAGACCGACACAGACAGAAAGCAGCAAAGCAAAACACGCAAAAAAACCCCAAACAGAAGCAGCGGCCAACTGCCCGCCTTCTCTAGGGTTTAGGGTTTAGGGTTTAGGGTTTAGGGTTTAGGGTTTGGGGGTTGGGGTTTACCCCCTCGGTACGGACGGGAGAACGTGCGAGACAGAAACAAACGAGTTCTGAGTTTTCTATTTCATTTCTTTTAATTTATTTTTCTTTACTGAGTTTTGTCTCAGCCGCAAACGCGGATTTTTCCTTTTTTTCAAAACTTGAATATTTGAAATCCAATAGAGTGCAAATGCTAATAAATAGAATGGCCGTCTATTCAGTTCTTTCATTTTAATTCCTTTTTTTGGATTTTTTTTATTTTGAATAAATCAAAAATTAAAACACTTTTCAGCTACGACGGAGACGCGCAGCAAGCTGCCAAACTGCTGCAGCAGTCTGAGCTTTTGCTGCAGTTTTACTTTTAATTCGTTTCTTTTATTTCCATTTTATTTATTTATATATTTATTTGAAAATCCGTTTTTTATTTTCGTCGCTCTGCGTCTCCCGCGTTACTTGGCACTTTTTTTAATTTTGCGTTCGGGTGTACGTACACCTGGGCGTGCCGCTGCCTGGCCTACTGACACACAGCCCGCAGCTTTTGAATCTTCGGGAAAACATAAATATATTCAATTAAATAAATTATAATGGACTTTTTTTTTCTTTTTCAAGTTCAATTTGCTTTAAATACTTCCGCATTTGCGCCCGCCGGCCCCCACCTGCCTTTTGCAAGTTTTTCGGAAACGCACTGACACGCAAGAGCCGGCTTGAATGTGCATTTCGCAGTTTTCCTTTTTGAATTATTTTAAATCTGCATTTCTCGTGAATTCATGTACACTAGAAATAGAGAAAGAGGCATTTAAAGGCAGTTTCCTTGAAAGACTTTCGCGGCGCAAGCGGCGAGGTGTACGTACACCTGAATTGCGCAGGCGCACGGATTCGTTTTTTTGCAAATTGCTGCGCCGCACAAAAATAAAAGCTGGGTTTCCTTCTTTATGCAAAATGAGGCATCTAAAACAGAAATATTCCTTTTAAAAAGAAGATTTTTAATTCTAAGTTCAATTTCGTGAATTCTGAACTTCCCCCCGAGCCCTGGGCTCTAAACCCCGTTGCTTCTTTGCAAACAGATCTAAAGTACTTCAACACAAGTCCTGAACAATTCTGGAAATAGTACAGAAATGCTTTTGAAGTGTTTGGGCCTAAATAGAAAGTCCTCGTGCAGTGTGTTCTATTCGGGGTGTACGTACACCTTGGGACTTCACTGCATTTTCGTTTCTCAACTTTGCTCAAAAGGAGCGGCGATTGAGGTGTATGTACACCTGAAACCCTCAAAGTCGCGGATATGGAAAAGATCGAGTCCCTCAAGTCCGGTAAAAAAGTTCCATTAAATGAATTGTTTTTATTTTTTTGAAGACAAAGGTCAGAGAGAAGTGGAAAGATAAAACAATTAAAATCATTCAACAAAAAGTAAAAGCTTTGCTGTTCATGCCCTTTTGCATTTCTTCAGGGGCTGAATCCTCAAAACAAAACCGAAAGGAAACTAAAACAAATACAGAAGAGCTTTTGACCTGATGTTTCAATCTTTTCAAGTTTTTGAATTTTATTTTAGTTCGGGAGTTTCGCGCTTTTATTTGCAAATTATTCGCCTGAATTATTTAGCAGAGAGAAACTCCCAAAGTGTTTTTGTTTGGTTGCGGCACAAGGACAGGGAGCACCTCAGGTGTCTGTACACCTCAGCAAGTGGAAACGAAACGGAAATCCGCATTGAGCCTTTCTTGCCTCGTCTCTGTCCATTCGTAGCCCCGAGTTTTGCAGCAAGATATTTAGTGAATATTATTGTTTTATTATTTCTTTTTTTCATCAAATGGGGCTGAATTTGCTCTTCTTCCGTCAACCGCTCAAAGCGCGGCTCTTCTGGTGTACGTACACTGCAAGGTGCCTCTGGCAACGACTTGCACTGAATTCACTCTTTGGCTCCATTAACTGGTCTTCTGCTGAAGATAGGCAGTTTTATTTCTGGATTTAGTGTTGAATTTACATTTGGCTGCCTTCTAGGCTCACAAGTACTTCGAAATCCCGTGCATTACGCACCGGCGCCACTAGTTGCAATATTCAGAAAATGGGACAGAAAACGACCTCTTCGTGCTTCTTATCCTGTCTAGAACTAAGAAATAAAAGTCTTAGCCTTTTTAGCATTTTATTTCACGCTAAAGACGGAGCCGAAGCTGAAGTGAAATAGGCAGAGGCTGCGCAGCGGGCGAGGTGTACAGACAGCTGAGAACGAAAGTGGAAACCTCGACCATGCTGCGCTTTGGACGGGGAAACTCGAGCAAATTGTGGCGAATATAAACAATAAAGTATTTTTAAAGGATATAGACCTGAAGAAGTTTCCTGAAAAGGCAGATCTTGGGCTAAAAGCCGCTTTCTTGATGGCGCCCGCCGCGCCTGTCTGTCTAGAAGGCCAAGCCATTGGCGCCCAGTGGTGTCTGTACAGATCGGCGGTCCGATGAAGCCCTCAGAACTATTTATTATTTGATTATTTAATTTTAAATAATTTGCAAATTTAAAAGCCTTAGTTCGCGCCAGCCGAAGCTGCAGAACTTGCACGAAAATCGAAGTTCGCCGCAGCAGCGTCGGCCGCCGGCACACCGGGCTTGTTGACAGCGCGCGGAAAGCTGGCTGTTTGTGGCGAGTAAATGCAGTAAAACATTCAAAAAAAAACTAATTTAAACCTTTTTTATTTTTAATAAAGTATTTGAGTCTTTAAACCAGCTTTAAAGCCCTTTTGCCCGCGCTTTCCCACCCGCGCCTTCTTCTTTCTTCGCGGGGGCTGGCGAGTCGTCCGCGGGTGATCTCCGGGGAATTTGGCCGCCAAAATGAAATTCGAACGGCGCTTTTTGCTGCTGTCTGCTGCTGCTGCTGCTGCTGCTGCAGTGGTCCACTGGTCCACTGCTGCGGAGGGCCGGCCGCTGCTCCCGCTGCAGCAGCAACTGCAGCAGCAAACACCTTCCTTCTTCCAGACCCGCAGCCAAACTGACGCAGAGCCCGAAGCAGACAGCAGCAGCAACGCAGAAGAGCCAGAGGCAAGTTCTAGCAAAGAAGAAGAAGAGCCAAGTGCTGCGGGCTCGCAGCAGGAGGGGGCCTCCCAAGCAGCAGCAGCTGAGCAGCAGCAGCAGCAGCAGCAGCAGCAGCAGCAGCAGCAAGCTGCTGCTGAAGGCGCCTCCGAGTCCAAGTCCGAGGCGGCAGCAGAGGGCGGCGGAGAGGCGGAGGCAACAGCAGAAGAACATTCTGCAACAGAGGCCTCAAGTGTTGCTGCACCCAAGCCAGAGCAGCAGCAGCAGCAGCAGCAGCAGCAGCAGCAGCAGCAGCAGCAGCAGCCTCCGCAGCAGCAGACTGAAGCCGCAGCCCCCAGCGCAGCCACCCAGTCAGCCGGAGCGGCAGCAGCAGAAGCACCAGGTGCAGCAGAACAGCAGCAGCAGCAGCAGCAGCACAGCAGCAGCAGCAGCAGCAGCAGCAGCAGCAGGCCACTGAAAATGCAGCAGCAGCAGCAGCAGCAGCAACTCATGAGCCGCCGCGCATGCAGGCAGTGGCCCCCCACGAGCCCCACGGCGAAGCTGCAGCAGCAGCAGGAGCTCCTCACGTGGAGGAAATAACAGCCCGTAAGAAATTAAAAAAAAAAAAAAAAAAAGAATTTTTTTTTTTAAAAAGAAGCAAAGTTTGTCCTTTTGCTGCAGATTAAGAGAAGCAGATTTGTGCAAAGTTTGTCCGGAAATAAAGTCCCTTTTTGCGGGATTTTAATTCATCTTTTGCATTTCAAAAGTCCCAAAAAAGTCCCCAAAAATGCATTTATTAGCCACGAAAAAATAAAATAAAGTTCACACTAAGAGCTTCTTTTTGAAAGAAATGCGGGGCCAGAAAGTGGAAAAAGAAAATAATAAAATGCAGAAAAGAAGGAGATTTAAAAAAGAATAAAACGCAGAAAAAGTGGGATTTAAATGAGAATAAAATGCAGAAAAGAAGGGGGTTTTAATGAAAATAAAATGCAGAAAAGAAGAGGTTTAAATGGGAATAAAGTGCAGAAAAAAGGGAATTAAAAAGGTGTTTTGTGATGAACAGATTGCGTTATAAATGTGAATAAAATGCGGAAAAAACTGGAATTTAAAAGCGAATAAAAAGCAGAAAAAGAACAATTTAAAAGCGAATAAAAAGCAGAAAAAGAACAATTTAAAAGCGAATAGAAAGCAGAAAAAGAACAATTTAAATGCGGATAAAAAGCAGAAAAAGAATGATTTGAATGCGAATAAAAAGCAGAAAAAGAATGATTTAAATGCGGATAAAAAGCAGAAAAAGAATGATTTAAATGCGGATAAAAAGCAGAAATAAAAAAGTGTTTTGTGATGAACAGATTGCGTTTTGGCGCACAACAAAATAAGAACGGCCCGTCTAGACACCTGGGCAGCGCCAGTTGCTGCTGACGACTCTTTGGCCGAAAAGGCCCGCAGCAAAGCTCGGGAGTACATCCGCAGCAAATGTGCAGTTTCGGAAGCTTCCAAAGTGGAAGAAGTGAGAAAAAAAGCAACTTTTTCGACTTTTGCTGCTGCTGCTGCTGCACTTTTGCTGCTGCTGCTGCTGCTCCCGCAGCTGCTGCCCAGCTCCCTTCAAATTCGAAAAAAAACGAGCAAAAACTCCACTTGCTGCTGCTGCTGCTGCTGCTGCTGCTGCTGCTGCTGCTGCTGCGCTGCAGAGCAGCGAGCTGATGGCCCACAAGACCGGGGAGGGGTGCGAGGGTCTGAGTTTCGTGTTTCTGGACGGGCTGGACGAATTAGAGTGAGTGGAAATAAAATAAAAAAATAAAAACAAAAAATAAAATAAAAGCGAGATTTTCGCGAAGTTTCGAAGCCAAAAGACTCGAAATGAAGTGCAAACTGCGCTGCAGAAAAGCCGCGCGGCGCGGGCCTCCAGGTGTACGTACACCCCAACTTCCCAGCTTTCCCTGGGACTCCCAAAAGGCCAACAAGTTGGCTCTCATCATTTCTGAAAAAGTTTCTTTTTTGGGATGTGCGGCCACTGCTGGCTGCCCCCAAGACGTTTTCTTCTGCAGCTATTCGCCGCCGCTGCAGCCCAACTCCGCAGTTCTTTCGTGAGCACTTTTTGCCATTTTTGCCACTTTTGTTTTTATTATTTTGTTTTTGTTTTTATTATTTTGTTTTTGTTTTTATTATTTTGTTTTTGTTTTTATTATTTTATTGTTGTTATTACTATTTTATTGTTATTATTATTATTTTATTGTTGTCATTATTATTTTATTGTTGTTATTATTTTGTTGTTGTTGTTATTTTATTGTTGTTATTATTTTGTTGTTGTTATTACATTTACTTTTATTTTTATTTGCCACTTTTTGCCATTTTTGTTTTTATTATTATTGTTGTTGTTGTTGTTTTATTGTTGTTATTATTGTTGTTGTTATTAATTTGTTTTGTTATTACATTTACTTTAATTTTATTATTATCATTATTATTATTATTATTATTATTATTATTATTATTTATTATTTATTATTATTATTCTTATTGTTATTATTCTTATTGTTATTATAACATTAATGATTATAATAATGAATCAAAGTGACGGGAGCCAAACCCAAAGAACAAAGAATAGCCATCATGGCAATAATATGCACAATAATAACAAGTAATAATAATATTTGATAATAATAATAATATTAATAACAATAATAATATTAATAATAATAATAATAATAATAATAATAATAATAATAATATTCACAAAAGTGTTGAGAGTTAATCCCCGGCGGCGGGCGAGAGTGCATGCAGCCTTCTGAGGTGTACGTACACCTGCGCGCCCCTAAAGTTCAGAAACGAAAAGTCTTCGAAATAATTTAAATAAAGAGAAGAAGCTGCATGCACAACAACTCGAGCTCTCTGTGCGTGCGTGTGCTGCTGCTGCTGCTGCTGCTGCTGCTGCTGCTGCTGCTGCTGCTGCTGCTGCTGCTGCTGCTGCT